>NC_070598.1:3410384-3455384 GCF_027409825.1 Scomber japonicus | reverse complement strand
CCATCTTTCCTTCCTTCTTCCTCCCATCCATCCTTCCTTCCTTCCTTCCTTCCTTCCTCCCTGATGTCTGATCAGCTGTGTGCTTTCTCACCTGCAGGTTATGACGTCAGCAAATGGAAAGAGACTCTGCTGCAGATGGGACAAACCAAAGTGTTCTTCAGCACCACGTCCGTGCTGCCGTACAGGAGTGAGTCCAGCACACCACATGACACACAGTCCAACACACCACATGACACACAGTCCAACACACCACATGACACACAGTCCTGATTTAACACCAACGGGACGATTCACAGAAGAAGAAACTCTCTAGTAGCAAACATGACAGTAAAGTTTGAGTTGAACTGAACTGAGGTGAATGGAAACAAATGGCCCTTCCTTCCTTCTGTCCTTCCTTCCTCCCTCCCTCCTCCTTTCCTTCCTTCCTTCCTTCCTCCCTTCCTTCTTTCCTCACTCACTCCTCTCTTTCTTTCCTTCCTTACCTTCCTCACTTCCTTCCTTCCTTCCTCCTTTCCTTCCTTCCTTCCTTCCCTCCTCCTTTCCTTCCTTCCTTACTTCCTCCCTTCCTTCTTTCCTCACTCACTGCTCTCTTTCTTTCCTCCCACCTACCTTCCTGACTTCCTTCCTTCCTCTTTTCCTTTCTCCCTCCCTCCCTCCTCCTTTCCTTCTTTCCTCCCTTCCTTCTTTCCTTCCTTCCTTCCTTCCTTCCTCTTTTCCTTTCTCCCTCCCTCCTGCCTTTCTTTCCTCCGTCCTTCCTTCCTTCCTCTTTTCCTTTCTCCCTCCCTCCCTCCTCCTTTCCTTCCTTCCTCCCTTCCTTCTTTCCTTCCTTCCTTCCTTCCTTCCTCTTTTCCTTTCTCCCTCCCTCCTTCCTTTCTTTCCTCCGTCCTTCCTTCCTTCCTCTTTTCCTTTCTCCCTCCCTCCCTCCTCATTTCCTTCCTTCCTCCCTTCCTTCTTTCCTTCCTTCCTTCCCTCCTCTTTTCCTTTCTCCCTCCCTCCTTCCTTTCTTTCCTCCGTCCTTCTTTCCTTCCTCTTTTCCTTTCTCCCTCCCTCCCTCCTCCTTTCCTTCCTTCCTTCCTTCCTTCCCACCTGCTTTCCTTCCTTCCTTCCTTCCTTCCTTCCCACCTGCTTTCCTTCCTTCCTTCCTTCCTCCCTTCCTTCTTTCCTCACTCACTCCTCTCTTTCTTTCCACCCCCCTACCTGTATCTCATCATTTGGTGTGGCGTTGCTAGTTTGAGTTGAACTGAATCGAGGTGCATGGAAACAAATGACCAAAATCATCTCAAACATTTAATTCAAGGCAGTAATTTATTGCACTTTATGCAGGATCGCTGCAGGATTTTGGTTAACGGAGCAAAGTCTGAACCCCCCAGGCGGACTCTCTCCAGGCTCGAGGCCCCTTTGTGGACTTGGTGAATCCTGCAGAGTCTGCAAGTATGGTGAAGTCCAGACATTTGGATTCAGCCTTATAGTGGGTCAAAGGTCATTTCAGACTTATAGTGGGTCAAAGGTAATTTCAGACTTATAGTGGGTCAAAGGTCATTTCAGCCTTATAGTGGGTCAAAGGTCATTTCAGCCTTATAGTGGGTCAAAGGTCATTTCAGCCTTATAGTGGGTCAAAGGTCATTTCAGACTTATAGTGGGTCAAAGGTCATTTCAGCCTTATAGTGGGTCAAAGGTCATTTCAGACTTATAGTGGGTCAAAGGTCATTTCAGACTCATAGTGGGTCAAAGGTCATTTCAGCCTTATAGTGGGTCAAAGGTCATTTCAGACTTATAGTGGGTCAAAGATCATTTCAGCCTTATAGTGGGTCAAAGGTCATTTCAGACTCATAGTGGGTCAAAGGTCATTTCAGCCTTATAGTGGGTCAAAGGTCATTTCAGACCTCATAGTGGGTCAAAGGTCATTTCAGACTCATAGTGGGTCAAAGGTCATTTCAGCCTTATAGTGGGTCAAAGGTCATTTCAGACTTTAGTGGGTCATTTCACCTCAATTAAAATAAAAAACAGTGGTCAGGTTTTTTGTATCTCATCATTTGGTGTGGCGTTGCTATGACGACAAAGCCTAGTTTGACTCAGTGCATATTAACGATGGAAGATTCCCTAACAGTTATGACTAGTAATAAATCCGCAGCATATCGCAATAATATCGTATCGTGACACAAGTATGGTGATAATATCGTGATTCCCGCCTCTAGCTGTGTTTTTGAGGAGCTGATGATTTGGGATTTTTTCAGTATGAGCGCTGACTGTCTACTTCCTGTCTGCTTCCTGTCTACTTCCTGTGTGCTGCAGAGCTGAGCTACAGAGTGGACATGGTGACGTGGAACCAGTATCTCCGCTGGGGGGTCGTCTACATCCGGCTGCACAGCGGCAGAACTTACACGGAGGCTCGGATAGACCAGTGAGTCCTCAGTCCTGCACCGCAAACAACACCTGAACGCAACACACATGCAGTCATTCAGTCACATTCAGATCCAAATCAAAGGAATTACTTAATAAGTGTTTTTAAAATGATGTGCTTTTGAAAGGTCAATATTCAAGTGTTTATGATTAGACTTTTTTCTGTCCTTCTTTCCTTCTTTCCTCTTTTCCTTTCGCCCTCCCTCCCCTTCTTCCTTCTCTCCTTCCTTCCCCCCTCCTTTCCTTCCTCCCTTCCTTCCTCCCTCCTTTCCTTCCTTCTTCCTCTCCTTCCTTCTTCCTCCCTTCCTTCCTTGACTCGAGGACAACAGGAGGGTTAAGTTATAGCAACCCTCCTGTTGTCCTCGAGTTCAGGAAGGAAGGAAGGAAGGAAGGAAGGAAGGAAGGAAGGAAGGATGGAAGGGAGGGAGGAAGAAGGAAGGAAAGGAAAGAAGGAAGGTAGGAGGGAGGGAGGAAAGAAGGAAGGAGGAGTGGAGGAAGAAAGGAAAAGAGGAAGGAAGGAAAGAAGGACAGTGAAAAGAAGGAAGGGAGGAAGGAAAGAGAGAAGGAGGGAGGGAGGAAGGGAGGAAGGAAGGAAGGAAGGAAGGAAGGAAGGAAGGAAGGAAGGAAGGAAGGAAGGAAGGACGGAAGGAACAGTCAAAACAGACAGGAAGGATAATCTGCTATAATGAGAATAATGAAGCTGTTATCTTGTAAAACAAAGTGATTAAATCCAATATGGCCGCCGTGTCTCCTCTCAGTAAGCTGCTCCGGTTCGAGCAGTACACGTCCACTCGCCTGCTCGCTCAGTTCGACGACGATCTGCAGCCGATCCAGAAGATCTCTCTCCGCATCAACACCGGCAACGTGATCGGCCCCAGATACAAAATCAGACTCCTGAGGATCCGCTTCACGCCGCTGGATCGTCCCGAGAGGTCCGATTATTTATTTACATTTAAACTCTTAAATGCTTCTAGTTCTCCCTTAAACTTCCAATTATCCCTCCCTCCTCCTTTCCTTCTTCCTCCCTCCCTCCCTCTTCCTTTCCTCCTTCTCTCTTTCTTCCTTCCTTCTTCCTTCTGTCCTTCCTTTCTCCATCTCTTCCTCCCTCCCTCCTCCTTTCCTTCCTTCCTTTCCTTCCTTCCTTCCTTCTTTCCTCACTCACTCCTCTCTTTCTTTCTCCCCCCTACCTTCCTCACTTCCTTCTTTCCTCACTCACTCCTCTCTTTCTTTCCTCCCCCTACCTCCCTCACTTCCTTCCTTCCTTCCTTCCTTCTTTCCTCACTCACTCCTCTCTTTCTTTCCTCCCCCCTACCTTCCTCACTTCTTTCTTTCCTTCCTTCCTTCCTCCTTTCCTTTCTCCCTTCCTCCCTCCTTTCCTTCCTTCCTCCGTCCCTCCTTCCTCCCTTCCTTCTTTCCTCACTCACTCCTCTTTCTTTCCTCCCTCCTACCTTCCTCACTTCCTTCCCTCCCTCTCTCCCTCCCTCCCTCCTCCTTTCCTTCCTTCCTCTCCCTACCTTACTCACTTCCTCCCTTCCTTCTTTCCTCACTCACTCCTCTTTCTTTCCTCCCCCCTACTTTCCTCACTTCCTTGTTACCTTCCTTCCTCTTTCCCTTTCTCCCTCCCTCCTTTCCTTTCCTTTCCTTCCTTCCTTCCCCCTTCCTTCTTTCCTCACTCACTCCTCTTTCTTTCCTCCCTCCTACCTTCCTCACTTCCTTCCCTCCCTCTCTCCCTCCCTCCCTCCTCCTTTCCTTCTTTCCTCTCCCTACTTTACTCACTTCCTCCTTTCCTTCTTTCCTCACTCACTCCTCTCTTTCTTTCCTCCACCCTACTTTCCTCACTTCCTTCTTTCCTTCCTTCCTCTTTCCCTTTCTCCCTCCCTCCTTTCCTTTCCTTTCCTTCCTTCCTTCCTCCCTTCCTTCTTTCCTCACTCACTCCTCTCTTCTTTCCTCCCCCCTACCTCCCTCACTTCCTTCTTTCCTTCCTTCCTCTTTTCCGTTCTCCCTCCCTCCCTCCCTTCCTTCTTTCCTCACTCACTCCTCTTTCTTTCCTTCCTCAACCCCCCTTTCTTCCTTCCGTCCCTCCTTCTTTCCTTCTCCCCTCCCTCCTTCCTTCCTTCCTTCCTTCCTTCCTTCCTTCCTTCCTTCCTTCCTTCCTTCCTTCTTTCCTCACTCACTCCTCTCTTTCTTTCCTTCCTTCTGTCCTTCCTTCCTTCCTTCCTTCCTTCCTTCCTTCTTTCCTCACTCACTCCTCTCTTTCTTTCCTTCCTCAACCCCCCTTTCTTCCTTCCTTCTTTCCTTCCCTTCCTCCCTCCCTCCTCACTTCCTTCTTTCCTTTCCTCTCTTCCCTCCTTCCTTCCTCGTTTCCTTACCTCCTCCCTCCTTTCCTTCCTTCTTCCCTCCTCCCTTCGCATATATTTGTATCATCTTGTTTGTATTCAGCCTTTAATTGTGTGTAATGTCTCTTTATGTACTTTCCTCTCCTCCAGGCCTCTGATGTGCCGTTTCGACATCATCAGGAGGAGAACATGGAGGTGGCGTTTCGGCCTTTACCCTGCAACTCTCCGCCTCTAACTCTCTGATCCTGACGCTCCTCCTCTTCTTCTTCCTCCTCTTCCTCCTCTTCTCCTTCCTCCTCTTCTATGGTAACGCATGAACCTCACCTGAAACCCTGCTGGAGGAAACACAGACAGTCCTCTGGAAGATGCAGGGTCAAACCTCCAGGGGCCCCCCAACCTCTAGGGGCCCTGGGCCGACTTCCTGGGGCCCTGGGTCAACCTCCAGGGGCCCCAGGTCACCCTCCAGGGGCCCCGTGCTGACTTCCAAGGGTCCCGGGTCGACTTCTTGGCTCCAGGAGCCCCAGGTCGACCACCAGGGACCCCGCGTCGACCTCCAGGGGCCCCAAGTCGACTTCCTGGGCCCCAGATCAACCTCCAGGGGCCCCAGGTCGACCTCCAGGGGCCCCAAGTCGACTTCCTGGGCCCCAGATCAACCTCCAGGGGCCCCAAGTCGACTTCCTGGGCCCCAGATCAACCTCCAGGGGCCCCAAGTCGACTTCCTGGGCCCCAGGTCGACTTCCAGGGGCCCAGGGTTGACTTCCAGGGCCCCCCCCAACCTCCAGGGGCCACAGGCCGACCTCCTGGCTCCAGTGGCCCAGGGTCGACCTCCAGGGGCCCCGAGAGAAGAGCCACAGCCTCCTCGGTGGCTGATGAAGATGAAGAGGGAGCCGGTGCTGAGGATTATTTGGATTATTTGGATTATTTGGACACTCAGGTGATTAAAGTCTCTGCAGCGATGGAGATTTAAAATGAGATTAAAGACAAAAAGCTGCTGCAGGAGAGATTTACACGAACATGAAACTTCTCTCCTCTAATCTCTCTTTATTTCTGCATACTTAGAGTACGGTATATAATGATCTGCATTAATCTACCAATTGACTGATGAACATTACAAAAATGCTCTTACATGAATTTATTGGTGATAAAAAAAAAAAAAAATAAAAAAATAAAACAGTAATAATTAAAAGCTCTAAAAGAAGCCAGATGGTATACTTTAAATATATATAGCTGATTATTCTTATATGCACATTCTGAATTCAGGACTTATTTTTTCTCTTACTGAATTAAAGGATCTGAATATTTCACTTCAGCTACACAGATTATTAAAGTGAAGCCTCTTTTTTCTTTTTTTTTTTTAAGTGCCTTAAACCAGCAGTTTGTTCCCTTCCTCGTCTCTTAAAGCCCAAAGTTTAAATATTAAATAAAGTATTTACCAAAGAAAGTAATGAAAGCTGCTAATTGGACAACGATGCTGCGATGAAGTTTGTCCAGAATAAAATAAAAACCAGTTATAAGCTTTTATACTGACGGTAGTTTAGTTCTGAGATAAATGACTTTTATTCTGAAAAACCAAGATAATTATTATTGCTTCACTTTAAGTCTCCTTAATTTATTATTTATAAGCAGCAGGACTCAAAGTTTTAATTATTAGTTTCTGTCACATTATAATTTAAGTCTTTATTAACCCTCCTGTTGTCCTCGAGTCAAGGAAAAGAGGGAAGAAGGAAGGAAGGAAGGAAGGAAGGAAAGGAGGGAGGAAGGAAGGGAGGAAAGGAGGGAGGAAGGGAGGAAAAGAGGGAGGGAAGAAGGAAAGAAGGAAGGGAGGAAAGGAGGGAGGAAGGGAGGAAAGAAAGAGAGAAGGAGAGAGGGAGATGGAGGAAGGAAAGGAAGGACAGAGGAAAGAAGGAAGGAAGGAAGGGAGGAAAGAAGGAAGGAAGGGAGGAAAGGAAAGAAGGAAGGGGGAAGGAAGGAGGCAGGGAGGAAGGAAGGATGGAGGAAAGAAGGAAGGAGGGAGGGAAAGAGGGAGGGAGGAAGGAAGGAAGGATGCAGGGAGGAATGAAGGACAGAAAGAAGGAAGAAAGGGGGATGGAAGAAGGAAGGAAAGGAGGGAGGGAGGAAGGAAGGGGGATGGAGGAAGGAAGGAAGGAAGGAAGGAAAGGAGGAAAAGAGGGTGGGAGGAAGGAAGGAAGGGAGGAGGCAAGGAGGAAGGAAAGGAATGAATGAAGGAATGAAGGAAGGAAGGAAGGAAGGAAGGAAGGAAGGAAGGAACAGGTCAAAACGGGTCAATTTGACCTTGGAGGACGACAGGAAGTTAAGTATTTAAACGACTCCTCAGGTGCAGTTTTCTATAACTTAACAAAAAAATAATAAAAATATATTAGAACAGTCGTATTAATATGAAATTTGTATTTTTTGGAGCTTTTATTTTGAAATATTGAACATTTATAAACCTTCAATCTGCTTATTAACACATTAAACTGTATTATGAAGTGTTTTTATAATAACTGCTTATAAATGTTAAATAATGTGACTTTAAGTGTTTAATGTTTAATGTACAGTAATATATATATAATATATATAATATATAATATATAATAATATATATATAAAGACATGACTGAGCAGCCAATATAAAGATTTCCTGTGATGTATTATATATAATGAAAGATGTTTAATTGTTTTGTCTTTTTTTTAAAGTGTATTTTTACTCAGTTTGAAATAAATACTCATTTTAAAACTTGAAGTCATTTTTCCATCTTTTAATCTTTCTACTGAAGTTTTTTTTTTTTTTTTTTTTAACTCAAACATTTCTGTCCATGTGGCTTAGTTTAAATTTAAAGGGTTAAAATGTGAAAATAAACGTATGAATAACTTCACACATTCTTTTTTTGTGGACCCAGCATCAAATTTCTGCTTTTAATCCATTTAGAGAGAATATATTAGAGGGTTATGGTAAAAATGTCTAAGTGGTGTAACCATAAAAACTTTGTACCAAATAATTGAACGTTGCTTAAAAACAGTAAATAGTCAATAAAACACCATATCAGCTAGTTTGGCATGATCTTACATTATAACTTTTATATTAAATAAAGCTAATGGAATACTATTGTTCTAAATATTACATTTAATCTGGGGAATTTCTTTCTTTCCGCTCCTACTTGTTTTTTCTCTCTTCCTTTCTTTCTCCTCCTCTTCCCTCATTTCTCTCTTCTTCCTCTTTATCTTTTCCCTCCTACTTGTTCTTTTTCTCTTCATCCTTTCTTTCCTCATTTCTTTTTCTTCTTCCTCCTACTTTTTGTTCTCTTCTTCCTCCCTTATCTTTCTTTTTTTCTCTCTCCTTTCTTTCTTTTCTTCCTCCTCTTCCTTTCCTTCTTTCTGGGTGATAAAATATTTAATATTTATCATTCTTTTGTGGTTACACCATTTGACATTTTCAGGAGCATTCAATCTTACTTTTGGTAAAAAATGGTGCCTCCTTCCTTCCTTCTTTCCCTTCCTCCCTCCCTCTCTTCTTTCCTTCCTCCCTCCCTCTCTTCCTTGACTCGAGGACACCAGGAGGGTTAAATCATTAAAACACCAGGTGACACTCAGGTGAATCATGACGTTTGTGGTTTTATTAAGAAAAGTGACACTGAGCTCGTGTGTCACTGACAGTGCAGCTGATGAACATTAAAACTGAGACAGGCAGGAATCAGCGTGACAAAGATTATAGATCATATTTAAACTGAAAACTGAGCCGGAGGAACAAATATCGATTAATATAAAAAAAAAAAAAAAAGGTGATTTAACATCTAGAAACATACAAGCATGGTGAGTTTACTGCTTCAACGACACAGCCGAAGATAAAAATCAGAGACTTCTTGATTTTAAATGAAAATAAAATGAAATAAAGGTTTTAAATGAAGGTAAGAAATCTAAAAAAAAAAAAAAAGAACAGAAATAGAAGCTGCAGGTGTCGACGTTTCACATTCAGGTTAAAAACATCGTTCACAGTTCATTACGACTTTAAACATTCAGGCTAAGTTTTTTTTTTTTTTACAAGGTTCAGGGAATCAGCAGCAGCATCCTTCGCTCTCCGGTTCAGCCTCAGATCACCAGTTTGGACCTAAAGATGGAAAAGAGAGAAAGAAAAAGAGTCAGACTGTAAAAGGAATAAATGAGAAAAGAGGATTTGAGCAGCGCGGATGGATGGATAGAAGAGGAAGAGGAAGAGAGGAGGAGAAATGGGGAAAGGTGGGAGGAAGAAGGGAGGGAGGAAGGAAGGAATAAGCAAGGAAAGGAGGGAGGAACGAGGGAGGGAGGGAGGTAAGGAAATAATGAAGGGAGGAAGGAAAGGAAGGAAGGTAGGAGGGAGGGAGGGAGGAGGGAGGGAGGGAGGGAGGAAAGAAGGAGGGAGGGAGGGAGGAAGAAAGGAAAAGAGGGAGGAAGGAAAGAAGGACAGAGGAAAGAAGGGAGGGAGGAAAGGAAGGAAGAAAGAAAGGAAGAAAGGAAGGGGGTGGATGGAGGAAAGACAGAAGGGAGGAAGAGAGAAGGAGGGAGGAAGGAAGGAACAAGCAAGGAAAGGAGGGAGGAACGAGGGAGGGAGGTAAGGAAATAATGAAGGGAGGAAGGAAAGGAAGGAAGGACGAAGGTAGGAGGGAGGGAGGAAAGAAGGAGGAAGGGGGTGGATGGAGGAAAGACAGAAGGGAGGAAAGAGAGAAGGAGGGAGGAAGGAAAGGAAGGAAGAAAGAAAGGAAGGGGGATGGATCAAGGAAAATGAGTCAGACTGTAAAAGGAATAAATGATAAAAAAAAGGAAGGACGAAGGAAGGAAGGAAGGTAGGAGGGAGGGAGGGAGGGAGGAAAGAAGGAGGGAGGGAGGGAGGAAGAAAGGAAAAGAGGGAGGAAGGAAAGAAGGACAGAAGAAAGAAGGAAGGGAGGAAGAAAAGAGAGAAGGAGGGAGGGAGGAAAGGAAGGAAGAAAGAAAGGAAGAAAGGAAGGGTGGATGGAGGAAAGACAGAAGGGAGGAAAGAGAGAAGGAGGGAGGAAGGAAGGAGGAAAGAATGAAGGGAGGAAGGAAAGGAAGGAAGAAAGGAAGGGGGATGGATCAAGGAAAATGAGTCAGACTGTAAAAAGAATAAATGAGAAAAGAGGATTTGAGCAGCGTGGATGGATAGAAGAGGAAGAGGAAGAGGAAGAGAGGAGGAGAAATGGGGAAAGGTGGGAGGAAGAAGGGAGGGAGGAAGGAAGGAATAAGCAAGGAAAGGAGGGAGGAACGAGGGAGAGAGGTAAGGAAATAATGAAGGGAGGAAGGAAAGGAAGGAAGGTAGGAGGGAGGAAAGAAGGAGAGAGGGAGGGAGGAAGAAAGGAAAAGAGGGAGGAAGGAAAGAAGGACAGAGGAAAGAAGGAAGGGAGGAAGAAAAGAGAGAAGAAGGGAGGGAGGAAAGGAAGGAAGAAAGGAAGGGGGTGGATGGAGGAAAGGAAGGAAGAAAGAAAGGAAGAAAGGAAGGGGTGGATGGAGGAAAGACAGAAGGGAGGAAAGAGAGAAGGAGGGAGGAAGGAAGGAGGAAAGAATGAAGGGAGGAAGGAAAGGAAGGAAGGACGAAGGAAGGAAGGAAGGTAGGAGGGAGGGAGGAAAGAAGGAGAGAGGGAGGGAGGAAGAAAGGAAAAGAGGGAGGAAGGAAAGAAGGACAGAAGAAAGAAGGAAGGGAGGAAGAAAAGAGAGAAGAAGGGAGGGAGGAAAGGAAGGAAGAAAGAAAGGAAGAAAGGAAGGGGGTGGATGGAGGAAAGAGAGAAGGAGGGAGGAAGGAAGGAGGAAAGAATGAAGGGAGGAAGGAAAGGAAGGAAGAAAGGAAGGGGGATGGATCAAGGAAAATGAGTCAGACTGTAAAAAAGAATAAATGATAAAAGAGGATTTGAGCAGCGTGGATGGATAGAAGAAGAGGAAGAGGAGGAGGAGGAGGAAGAGGAAGAAGAATGGGGAAATGGGATTGGATGAGCTCAGCTGATCAGAGGAGGAAGTGGTGAGGGTTTAACTGGGTCAAAGGTCAAAGGTCAAAGGAAATATTACACAACAGGAACAAACTGAGTTCACTGTTGAATAAATCTGAGCTGCGGCTTCTCAGATGAAGAAGATGAAGAGGAAGAAGAAGAGGAAGAGGATGAAGAAGATGATGAGGAAGAGGAAGAACGGACAGTGACCAAAATCTGAATAATACCTGCAGCGTTGTTGCGGTTGTTCTGTCGCCTCATTGGTCCCTGGCGGTTGCCATAGTGATTGTTTCGTCGTTGTGCGCCTGTGTTCGGCCTGTAGGAAGCTCCTCTCCTTGGTCCCTAAAAAAGAGAAAGAGAGAGAGAGAGAGAGAGAGAGAGAGAGAGAGAGAGGAAGATGAAGAGAGAGGGAGAGAGGAAGATGGAGATGGAGAGAGGGAGAGAGGGAGAGAGGAAGATGGAGAGAGAGAGAGAGAGAGAGAGAGAGAGAGAGAGAGAGAGAGAGAGAGAGAGAGAGAGAGGAAGAGAGAGGAAGAAATAGAGAGACAGAGAGGAAGAGAGAGAGGAAGATGAAGAGAGAGGGAGAGAGGAAGATGGAGATGGAGAGGAAGAGAGAGGAAGATGAAGATGGAGAGGGAGAGAGGGAGAGAGGAAGATGGAGAGAGAGAGAGAGAGAGAGAGAGGAAGAGAGAGGAAGAAATAGAGAGACAGAGAGGAAGAGAGAGAGGAAGATGAGAGAGACAGGGAGAGAGGAAGATGGAGAGAGAGAGAGAGAAAGAGAGAGAAATAGAGAGACAGAGAGGAAGAGAGAGAGGAAGATGAAGAGAGACAGGGAGAGAGGAAGAGAGCGAGAGCGAGAGCGAGAGAGAGAGAGAGAGGAGAGAGAGAGAGAGAGAGAGAGAGAGAGAGAGAGAGAGAGCGAGAGAGAGAGAGAGAGAGAGGTTTAAGATTGTCTCTTCATCTCCTGGATCACATGACTGAAGGGGTCATTAAAGGTCAAACTCACCGTGTTTCCTTCCCATCTCCGGCTCGGCTCTTCGGCCCAGTTGGAGAATCCTTCGTCCTCCATCTGAGACATCTCGTCTTTGTCGCTGTAATCTAAGTTCTGCTCACTGAGACACACGAGAGGACACAAATGTTCACACGGTTAACCCTTTAACTGTGAAAACTCAAACTGGAGTCAAGAGAGAGAGAGAGAGACAGAGAGAGAGTCAAAGGAAGAGAGTGAGAGAGAGAAGAAGAGAAAGGAAGAGACAGAGAGGGAGGGAGAGAGAGAGACAGAGAGGAAAAGACATAGAGAGGGAGGGAGGGAGAGAGAGAGATAGAGAGAGAGAGGAAGAGAAAGGAAGAGAGAGAGAGAGAGAGAGAGAGAGAGAGAGAGAGAGAGAGAGAGAGAGAGAGAGAGAGAGAAAGGAAGAGAGAGGGGAAGAGAGAGGGGGAGAGAGAGACAGAGAGGAAGAGAGGGAGGGAGAGAAAGAGACAGAGAGGAAGAGAGAGAGGGAGAGAGGAAGAGAGAGAGAGAGAGAGAGAAAGAGAGAGAGAGAGAGGAAGAGAGAGGGAGAAAGAGAGAGAAAGAGAGGGAGAGAGGAAGAAAGAGAGAGTGAGAGAGAGGAAGAGAGAGAGGAAGAAAGACAGAGAGAGGGGAAGACAGAGAGAGACAGAGAGAGAGAGCGAAAGGAAGAGAGAGAGAGAGAGAGAGAGAGAGAGAAAGGAAGAGAGAGAGAGAGAGAGAGAGAGAGAGAGAGAGAGAGAGAGAGAGAGAGAGAGAGAGAGAGAGAGAGAGAGAAAGAGAGAGAGAGGAAGAGAGAGAGACAGGAAGAGAGAGAGGGAAGAGAGCGAGAGAGAGATAAAGAGAGAGAGGGAGAAGAAGAGAGAGAGAGAGAGAGAGAGAAAGGAAGAGAGAGAGAGGAAGAGATCTCACCTGGCTGCTCTCTGCTGTGACAGACTACTTCCTGGTATCGTGACCTTTACCCCCTCCAGCCTCTCCTGTCTCCTCCTCTCCAGGTCATGTCTCAGGTCTCCAGGGCCTCGCATCGGCGGCTGGTTTAAACTCTGTTATCACACACACACACACACACACACACACACACACACACACACACACACACACACACACACACACACACACACACACACACACACACACACACCACACACACACACACACACACACACACACACACACTATAGATCATTTAAGCTGCTCTAGAAAATCTTCTGATATCTGTCCTTCCTCCCTCCTTTCCTTCCTTCCTTCTTCCCTCCGTTTCCTTCCTTCGTCCCTCCCTCCCTCCTTCTTTCCTTCCGTCCTTCCTTCCTCTCTCCTTTCCTTCCTTCCTTCGTCCCTCCTCCTTTCCTTCCTTCCTTCCTCTCTCCTTTCCTTCCTTCCTTCCTTCCTCCCTCATTTTCTTCCTTCCTTCCTTCCGTTCTTCCTTCCTTCCTTCCTTCCTCCCTCCTTTTCTTCCTTCCCTCCTTCCTTCTTCCCTCCTTTCTTCCTTCTTCCCTCCTTTCCTTCCTTCGTCCCTCCCTCCTTTCCTTCCTTCCTTCCTCTCTCCTTTCCTTCCTTCCTTCCTTCCTCCCTCCTTTTCTTCCTTCCTTCCTTCCTTCCGTTCTTCCTTCCTTCCTTCCTTCCTCCCTCCTTTTCTTCCTTCCCTCCTTCCTTCTTCCCTCCTTTCCTTCCTTCGTCCCTCCCTCCTTTCCTTCCTTCCTTCCTTCCTTCCTCCCTCCTTTTCTTCCTTCCCTCCCTCCTTTCCTTCCTTCCTTCTTCCAATTTAAAATGTTTTCATCACAGTCAGTAACGGTCTCAGCTGTTGGGTGTTCGTCAGGCTGCTGAGTCGGTGAGTATTTATTTACCTGTGTGGCTCCGAGTCTGGAGAACAGCGGCTTGTCATCATCAAGAAGTGAGTCAATGTTCAAGCTGAAGCCTCTGCAGACGAGAAAAATGTTTGTTTAAAAATAGTTTAAAAGCAGCATCAGGCTGAACGCTCCTGAAAATGTCAAATGGTGTAACCACAAAAGAATGATAAATATTAAATGTTTTATCACCTACAGTGTGTTTAAGTGGACTTATACTGATCCTTCCTTCCTTCCTTCCCTCTTTCCTTTCCTTCCTTCCCTTCCTTCCTTCTGTCCTTCTTCCCTTCCTTCCTTCGTTCGTTCGTTCTTTCTGTCCTTCTTTCCTTCCTTCCCTCCCTCCTTCCTTTCTTTATTTCTTCCTTCCTTCCTTCCTTCCTCCCTCCATCCCTCCTTCTTTTCCTTCCTTTTTCCTCCCTTCCTTCCTTCCTTTTTCCTCCCTCCCTCCTTTCCTCCCTTCCCAACAACAACAACAACAACAACAACAACAACAACAACAACAACAGGAGGGTTAAATAACGACTAAATGTTTCCTGAGGCCTGTACTACGAAGCTGGATTAACCTATCCAGGATCTCTCTCCGTTACCTGGATTGATTTAACCAGATCTTCGCAGTCCAGGATAAGCGGTACTACGAAGCTGGATATCAACTCGGTAAATCAACCCAGGGTTTTCCCATCTGGATCTCTGCGCGTTCACATAAAGGGGAGGTGTTTGCAGCGTATGACCAATCACAAACATGCAGAAACCCTGCAAAGCAGACTACTTTACCATGGAGGAGCAGACAATTATTCTTCATAAATATGAAGAATTCAAACATCATCAGGCCAAAAGCAACACTGTTGCTGCAGCAAAAGCCAGGAAGGAATGCTGGCAGAAAATTGCCGACTCTGTTAATGTGTAAATTCATCAGATCATACAATATTAATTTATCAGACAATATAAACGGACAGCACTCTGATCACACAATGTCACTTTATTACGGTACAGACGTTTGGGGCAGATCGCTTCCTCAGTGCCCTTCCTTTCATAAGAGACATTAATTTAGTTTAATATTCAACATTCAAAATACAAACCTATTATGCGCTACAACCATTTGAGTGAATGATTTCAAACCAACTATAACATACAGAATAATATCCCCCACGTGCCTCAATGATTATTTTTTAAATATATATTTTGGCCAATTAAAAAATTGCATCTATCCCTAAAAACTCTTTCTCTCCTACGCGCTCCTCTCGCGATCCGCGCACCAATGTTGACAGCCAGGATCTTTTAAGAATGGGCGGGTCATTTTCTAAGAGAGCTGATTGGTCAGGAGGTGGTGCTTTCATACTCGTTGATCTCTTATCCAGAACATAACCTGCTCCGGAGCAGGTTAGCCGTTCAGCATAAGTTACCATGGTGATTTACCCCGGTAAGAAGTGAACCAGCTTCGTAGTACGGAAAACCCAGGGTTAACCCTGAAGTTACCTCGATAAGAGAAAATCCAGCTTCGTAGTACAGGCCTCTGGTCTCCATGGTTACCCAGATTAAATGTAATATTTAGAACAATAGTATTCCATTATCTTTATTTAATATAAAAGTTATAATGTAAGATCATGCCAAACTAGTTGATATGCTGTTAGGTAGGAAGGAAGGAAGGAAGGAAGGAAGGAAGGAAGGAAGGAAGGAAGGAAGGAAGGAAGGAAGGAAGGAAGGATGTAAGATCATGCCAAACTAGTTGATATGGTGTTTTATTGACTATTTACTGTTTTTAAGCAAGTTGAATTATTTGGTACAAAGTTTTTATGGTTACACCACTTAGACATTTTTACCATAATCCTCTAATATATTCTCTCTAAATGGATTAAAAGCAGAAATTTGATGCTGAGTCCACAAAAAAAGAATGTGTGAAGTTATTCATACGTTTATTTTCACATTTTAACCCTTTAAATTTAAACTACACCACATGGACACACTAATTTGAGTAAAAAAAAACCCTCATTGACCCAGATACTGTTGGGAACCACTGTGAAAATGATCCTTATATATATATATATATATATATATATATATATTAGAATCATGGGATGTGCATTCATCTAGTATGTGTTACTTAATATAAATAGGTCTTCGGTTATGCAACATACCGGTTTGAGCTGAACCTCTCATCCAGCGTCAGCTCCTCCGTCTCTTCTTCAGTGTAGCCGCCTTTTTGGGGAGTCGAGAAACGCTCGTTCAGGGTGACTCCATCACCTCTGAAATACTGCTCTGTAAACACAAGACCAGATATATACACACACATTAGATATGCTCAGTAACACACACATAAATGTCTCTTCATGCTTTTTAGGTGATGTGATCGAGCTGTTACAAATTATATTGAATGTGAAACGGTGTAAAGACGGTAACTGTCATGTTCAAAATTAAAGGAAAGCAATGAAGGCAACGTTTGAGGGTTTCAAATATCAAAGTATTTATTTGATAAAGCAAAGAATTATACACAGCTGTGGACTTGGTCTACTTCACTCAGAAGGTCCCGAATATGTCTTTTTAATTCCTTATATACTAGGGCTCGAATCGATTTTTATATTAATCGCGTTAATAATAAAAATTCTGGTGATTTTTATTTATTTATTTAATTTTAATTTTTTTTTTAATTTTCTAAAGACCAGCTAAATGTAGCAGTTTAGTTTATTGTAAGATGTTGGCGGATGAGGATGTTTTTTGTGAGGGCAGGTGCACAGTTTTAAAAATAAACCTCACAAACTGATGTGATGTGTGTAAATATGACTTATGATATATTATCAAGTGTTTGGTTTCAACCTGTTCTTGTTTAAGGAAAGAAAATCACAATAATTGAAATATAAAATCGCAATACTTGTTTAATCAAAATCGCAATTTAAATTGAATTGGGACCCAAAAATCGTTAGAGAATCGAATCGGCACAAAAGCATATCGGCCCAGCCCTAATTATATATCTTAAAGTTTGGGTGATGCTATGTGCTACAACCTCATTGGCTCACACTGGATGTTTTTGTCCTACTTTGGGGGTTTTCCATGGTGGGGTCATATGCTTTAAGTTAGTTGTCGACTCAGGTTTGCAATCTGTCAAAATAGATCATATATTTAGCGCTGCTTCCCCTTTAATTAGCCCTCAGGAACCTTAAATCCTCCAGTTGGAACAGAGTAGATGCATAAATTGTTCTGCTACTTTCTGTCTCGTTTTGTTGACTTTCTTCCTCCTTGATATCAGCTGTCGTGGCCTTTTGTGCTTTGTGCTTACACAGCGGGGAAGATTTACTCTCACTTCTGTGTCTTAAAGTTGAGTTAAAGGTCTTAGCCAACATCACTTCAAACCACAATAACACCTTTTTGTGCAACAACCATGTACAGATATAGATATTCATATATGTGCTGACCTTTGACATGATGCACCAGTGTGATGATTTCCTGGGCAAAAGTCCCAGTGTGCATGGCGGACTCTCGGTACGTGCCAGAGTGCTCCAGCATGGGCAGGAAGTCCAGACGCTGGCGACCAACGTTGACCAGGTCTAAAGACAGCTGTCTGTCTGAGGAGTAGCACATCTGGCTGCAGAGGAGGGGGAGGAAGAGGAGGAAGGTTAAAAGTGTCAACTGCCAAGAAGTAAAACTGGTTCCCTTCAACCTGGTAGCTTACGGCCCTCCTTACTGTCAAAAATTGGCTGTTTAATCTTAAAAAATGAAAAATGTTGCCTTGTGAAAATGTGAATCACGGGTTTGTGTATTTGTATTTCGTGTCACATGCTGGAAAATGCTGCATGGCCCTTTAATTTGACCATATTTATTGGTTTCCTTTGTTCAAGAGCTGACAGAGTTGCACTACTTATAAGTCTTAGGCTATTTTTGAGGCCCCTAATTTCTGAGGTTGCTGAAAAAAATAAAATAAACAGCACAAAAAATAAGGAAATCTGTGTTTGCTAGTTTCTTTCTTTGTTGTAACAAAGTTTGCTCATTGTCAATGAATCTTATACCGTTGGAAAGCCCGTTTATTTCCCTTCCAAATGGAGCAACATTTGTAAGGAACATGCATTTGTGGGATGAGCAGCAGAGATGAGTATGTGGGTTGCGCCCATGAAAAATCGGGCAAATCTTCTCTGCCAATCTGCTATTGGCTTTTGTTTGGTGGATTGGATGACTGAAGTCTGAAGAAACAAGACATATTGGCAATTTAACAATTTATTCATTTAACAAACAGGAGCTTCAGTGGTGTGTGGAAGAACCAAACACAGCCACGACATTCTTGGCATCCCATTCTTCAACCAGCATTTCTCGCAAGTCAGCCAACGTGGTGGTTATGTGTTGGTCACTCTGGTACGAACAGCACGTCCAAGCTGATCCCACAAGTGTTCAATCAATGGGGTTGAGGTCAGGACTGATGGCAAGCCGTTCAAATCTTCTCCACTCCCAAATCTGGAGGTAGTCTCTGATAAACCCCCGCTCTGTGGACAGAGTTCGGTTCCAGACTGTGGAGATATGGGAGCGCCACTGATTGCTGAATCTCATCTCGATATCTCTCTGCATTGATTGATTGCCTCCAATGACGACAAGCCTCGTTTATCCAGTGAGGGAAATGCCGCCCCACACCATCACCTAACCCTAACCCTTACCCTCCACCAAAGAAGGCAGAGAAGATTTGGCAAATTTTTCATGGGCACAACCCACATACTCAACTCTGCTGTTCATCCAACAAATGCATGTTCCTTACAAATGTGGCTCCACTTAAAAGGGAAATAAACAGGCTTTCCAACGATATAAGACTTATTGCCAAGAAGCATTGTTACAACAAAGAAATACTCTACCAAACACAAATTTCCTTACTTTTTGTGCTAGGTTTAGTTTTAAGCCCCTAAAAATGAAACAAACTCAGTATCTAACTTTTAGCTAAAACGCCATTAAATTAAAAAAAACAACCATTGGTGCCTTTCACACCTGGGTAGAAAAAGACAAAAAGAAGCAACATCTTTACCTTACCCAAAAAACTTACCTGGGAAACATTTTCACAACTTCCAGAACGGATCATTTATGATAAATAGAGCCTAAAACTAACTAAAAAGAATGGATGCGTACCCTCACAGAATCGTGTTATGTGTAGTTAAAAAGACTTAAGAGTGAAAGCCAGAGAAGACCAATAGTCAGGGGAGTTAAAGTTTTGGGTAAAAGTTCACACTTCTTTTCTTGTCTGACTCCATTAAATCTTCAGTTTGGTACTTGGGTAACATAGTTCATCAGATATTTGGGACTCCAGTCTCGTTAAAATTTAAATGATGAGCTCTTGTTCACAGTTTTCGCAGCACTTGATGACTCAATTTCTCTTTTTGATGCTCCAAATTTCTTCTCCTTTTTCATAGTTTTATCTCCTTTCAACAGCACTGATGATGCTTCGGTGTCTCCAGTTTTCAGCATTAATGTTTTTAGCAGCAATACATTTTGTCGTTTTAGCTCCGCTCATGTTTATGCTCATGGCTCCGAATTCTCCTGATGATGCTTCAATGTCTCCCTTTATTTCACATTGATGATATCCACGTCTTCGATTTCTTATACCAGCAGCAATAATGTTGCTTTAATTTCTCCCTCTTGGCAGCAGTGAGGATGCTGCAATCTCTCAACATTTATGATCATGTCCACAGCTTCAATTTCTCCAGTTTTCTCATCACTGATGTTTTTATTCATGGCTCCAATTTCACTGTAAGCAGGAACTGATGACGCTTGAACTTCTCCATTTATTTATGATTATGTTCATGGCTTCAATTTCTTCTTTAACACAGCAAGTATGAGTTTCTGTTCATGTTCATCACTGAATCATCTCTCATCATTAATTACTCTGATTTAAGAAGGTCCTGGTCTTGTATAAAATCAGCTATGACTGGTTTATTTTCATCCATTGTTGTTGCACGCTGAGAGAAAATAACTTCCCTTAATTGTTCATGTCTGTGTGAACTTGGATGTCTCAGCAATCCTGGAGTGGTTACGCTTCAGTTCCTCCCTCCAAAACAAGTCTACGATTGAATAAACATCGCTGCTGTTCCACAAACACATTTCAGCGGTCTTGATCTTCTTCAAGCCACAGGCACAAATACTCCCTCCTTCCTCCCTCGCTCGCTCTTTGACACGGGGTAGGAAATCATGCCAAAGCATTTTTTTGACTTTGGCTGATGTGCTCCTCTCCTTCCCTCTAAGGAAGGATAAACATGCATGCTCTTTTATTTTCAAACCTCTTATGGACTGAAGGCTCCTATCCAGCTTGAAAACGCTCTCATCTTCCTGTCAAACCATCTTCATTTGTGCCGTTAAAATACTTCATTTGGCTCTTCATTGTAGAACTCCCACATCAGTACTTCTCTGCTTTTAACATCCTTCCTTTAAAGATTGTCTCCTCTCTTAGGTCTTGAAGACAAAGCAAACTGCATTGCTTTTTTAAAGAGATAAAGCTCCCCCATCTTAAATCTTTGCCCTTTCTGTCTCTGCCAGCACAGTTTGACTTCCCTTCTGAAACAAGATCAGCCAACAGATGCTTCCTCCCTTTAATTTCAGTCGAGTTGGCTTCCAATTTTTTTCTTTCAGCCTTCACAGATCCAACTTCACACTCTCTTCAAGGGAGTCAGGAAATCTGAAGAAGTGGCATAAAATGACCGAGCTCATCCAGAGGCAGCAAGTGTGGCATCAATTAAATTATGGTTGAATACAAAATTTAGATGGCAGAAGTCGTCCCATCTGTTGGCCGGTATGTGCAATGATGTTTAAGTGCTGTGCGTGAAAATAGGATGAAGATAAGATGATGAAGAGTGAAGTTTTTCCATTTTCCACTGGATTAGTAGGCTCCACATCATATTCAACTACCAAGCCACATGCAGTGTGATGATGGGAATCAACGCCTGGTTGAGCTCTTTGGGTTGATTTTGGCTTCAGGACCTTGATCGTGTAATGGTTGGTTTCTGCAGCCCACTCCTCTTCTCTCATCAGAAATGTTTTAAAGGTCTTGCTTCTTTAGACCAACACGTTCGATGACCTCGAAGTTTCGTCTGCTGCCCTGTGATGTGCATGTGCTGGACTTAGGTTGAATGCTTCCAATATCTCTTCTCATCCATCATCCACCATCGATTCCTTACGACTCAGCTTGTGAAGTTTTTCTGCCACACATTCAGGCCCAACAGAGCTTCCTTCTTTAGCTTTAATCATGTCCAAATAGTTGTAGGTAGTGGTTAGATTGTGTCAGGTTAAGCGGTCTCAGTGACGTAAAATAGTGGCTTAAATTAGTATTCTGCTTTTGGATGTGCTGGGCTCGTCTCCATCTTGCTTCATATAAGATTCATCAGTGTAAAAATACACTGGTAATGCTCCACAGTAACCGGTTTGTCTGCAGAAGAAATGTGTTGACTTCATATGACTCCAGTTAATTGTTTCAGACATGTGTCCTCTTTCATTTTCTTGTGGAAAGAAATATGACTGAAATTCTCATTTTTATGAATTTCCTCCCAGTGGAATCTTCTTCAATATAAGAGTTGATGCCAGCTCATTCACTTCCTCCAAAAACATAGCCGAAGTTCCTCAGAGATTGATAGTTTCACATCCATGCACACTTCGTTTCCTCGAACAGCAAGAGTAGCAGGAAGAGAGGGTTTCACGTCTCTGGTGGTGCGACTTCACCTTCAAATTAAAATGTTCCTTTGAGAAAATTGTGCACGTCATCCTGATCCAGACGGTGTAGCTGCACATATAATTTGTAGATGGATGTAGTAGCAGTGCCTTACCACAAAGGGATTCCATGTAGAGATTCAATATTCTTATGTTGATTCCAACTTAAATTGAATCCTCTTCAATTAAAATGCCTCACAGCATTTGTCTTTATCAGTTTTTTCATCCTTCTCCATGTGGTTTCTTTCCTCTTCCTGCTGCAGTTTTCCACAAGCTCACAAAAAGAAAGTGTGAACTTTCACCCCTCACCCTTCATCATTTTTGATTGAAAGATACTTTACCTGTTTTGATTTACGGGTCGACTCATGTCCACCTTGATGGTTAGCGTTTCCTCGGTTACAACAGCCACATCATTGGTTTTCTGTTCGTTCCACCTCTTGCGGGGCATTTTAGGGTCCAGGTCCGCCCTCGGTAGGTGTCGGTCAAGACTTCGGGGTCTTTCACGTTCCAACTGTTGCAGTCTGTCTTCTTCTGCCCAGTTAGGCTCTTCTTCAATGGGATCCTCGTAGCAGTACTCCCTGAGGGGTCGGTACCCCGGTCTTTGCTGTTCATGAGGAGGATCTTGGTACCCCTGGGACTGTTGCGAGGGAGGTTGATTCCTGGGTGGCCCCGTCCTTCCACCACGATTAAACCTCCCTCTACCTGGGCGAGAGCCGCCCGCCCCTCTGTGCGTTGTCGGACCACCTCGATTACCATATCTTATGGGGTTTGGTCTATCTTGCGGCACAGTACTCCTCCTAGTTTCATGGTAGTTGGAGTCTCTCCAGTTATCTTGAAATTGGCGTCCTCTTGTGTCTTCCCGAACTTCCAACCTGCTGTTTGACGCTCTGAAACGCTCCTGCGAGGAGCTCGTTGGATGTGGACTCCTCTGTCGATCAAGGTCATGATCTCCACGATCGTCAAATTGCTCCCACCGTGGTGGTTCTCTGCTCTCAATGATGCCATGATCGTGTTCAATGACAAGTGGTCCAGAGTGCCGAGTTTCCCCATGGGGGAGGCCCCTGTGGGTGTCTCCTCCAAACCCATCTCTGGGTGTGCCCACTGAGTAACGCGGTTCCCCAAACTCCTCCTCATTCCCGTACCTGTGATGGCATAAGAGGAGGTGACATGGTTCAACAATGATACATGGAACCATCGCATCTGGTTCAAAACTTATTGTTAAAATTATATTTAGATGTATAATCAATAACTAGCTGATTTACCTTCTACAACTATGACATGAAGTTTTAAAAGTTTCTATTAATAACTACAGTAGGTTCAACAAAGACATGCAGTAATTTAAAAATATTAGGAGAACTTGCCAATAAAACTTAGAGACATGCAATATTTTTAGACTAGTGTTTAGCATCATAGGAAATGAGGCATGATAAGAAGTGAGGAATTTTGTTTTATGAAAAATTAGGAAGATGTGAATCCTCTGCATTCTGTGATTCCCTGCGATAGTTCAGCATTTTGCTTAAAATTTACCCAAGATGATTGCCGTCATCCATTTCTCTTCTTTGCCTTTTAAAAGTGTGTTTCCTCTCTTGGGGTGGATCCTCCCTTCGTCCGTATCTGTTAGGATCCTGTGCATTCCTCCTGTTTCTTTCCCTACCTGCTCCACCTCTTTGGTCATCTGATCTCACACTGGGACTGAGGTCTCTGAACCTTCCTCGTCCTCTGCCCTGCTCCTCTCTACTCCAGCCCATCCCAGGCTCTCTCTGTGAGTGGTCTGGATGAGATTTTGGTGTCAGTGGCAAGCTTTCCCTTGGCAACCTCAGGGGAGAGAGGGGCGACCTCCCCCTGCCTTCAAAACTCTTGAAGTCTTCTCTAAACCCTCCTCGTCTTCTGTCTACAGCTCCTCCTCCGTCACGCTGTGGGGAGAACATCCGGTCATCGTAGTCCATCGCACCGTGATGGGGTGAGGGCCTCCTGCGATAAAACTCCTCCTGGTCTGGACGGCGCTGCTGCCCGAACTGACGGTCATCTGGGAAAGGAGAGGATCTTCTCTGACCTTCTTGGTACATGTCTTCCCCAAAGCGGTCCCAGTGCTCTTCACGATCTTCTCTGGGGCGGTGACTCCTGTCCAAT
Organism: Scomber japonicus; assembly: GCF_027409825.1. Taxonomy (NCBI): domain Eukaryota; kingdom Metazoa; phylum Chordata; class Actinopteri; order Scombriformes; family Scombridae; genus Scomber; species Scomber japonicus. The sequence continues at coordinate 3,432,040 of NC_070598.1, read as the reverse complement.
GGATTCCTGTCTAGTTCTGCAAGGACTTTGTAAGGATCAAAGTCAGGCTCCTCCCATGGGAACCTCCTGGAAAAATTAAATATTGGAAAAAAGAAACCAACGTCACCACTTGTAATACAGGAATCAATAAATCTTCATTTGCATTATTTCATGTCAGTGTTACAATCACAAACGCGTCGCTGCACTTACCTGGAACGTGGTGATCGGGACCTTGGTCTTGACATTTTGTCAACCTTCAAGAAAAGGAGAGGTTTTCATTACAAGATTAGAGCAGGTAAAACACAAAGAGCCACAGTAGAGTGCAGGCTGTAATTAGAGCTACTTCATCTAAGTTATCTGAGCTGACCTAGAAATAACTGGTGTCTAATTTGTGTCAACAGGAACAAAATGCTAAAGGTCAAAGCTTGGGGAAGGTGTTAATATAATGTAGTATATTAAGTATGTATGATAGTATTTCTCTAAATAGCTAACATCTCTTTTAAAAAATGTAACCTGGAGACAAAATTGTAAAGTGCCTTTCCGTATTACACATAGCTGCACAAATTAATATTAACAGCAGGTTAAGTGAGTTTATTTAATTCATAACTTTAATTTAGCTTCAATAGATCACAGTACTACTGCAGCCATTGAGACAATATAAGCTTTAACCTTTGTACCTTATGTTTTACTTGAATTACAACACCTGTTTATAACTCATCCGTAGCTTTTACAATGCAATAAAGAGAAACTTAAATGAACTTTGTCGACATCTCAACGCTTTACTGACTTCTTTAAGAGAGGTATGGTGTTCATAAATACTTGAACATAGCGTATATAATCCTTAAACACAGCCAAAGGTGAGTTAATTCAACCAAAACATGATAAAAGAACCTGAAGGCTAACGCTAATTAGTAGCTAAGGGTTACGTAGTTTGTCTTACCTGCGTCCGAAAAACGCGCCAGGCTAACGCAACTAACGTAAAGCGACGACAAACACGAGAAAGAAACCGCGAAATAAAACTAAAGTATTAATAGTTAGAATATAACTCTATTTATCACCAAACATACAACCAGGTGCTACTAGCTACATGTGTTTAGATTTCTCTGCCGGAGAGACACACACACACACACACAGAAAATGGCTGTGATTACGTCACGCGCACGTCGACGTGTCTCCGGAAACAGCCGAATAAAAACGAGTTCGGCTTTTCGGCACTTCGGGTACGAGTCCTTATCAGACAGGGTTGGACAGGGGTTGAGAAGGTTAAATAGGTTACAGATTACTAGTTACTCTATTTAAAATGTAATCAGTAATGAGTAACTTTTTCAATTACCTAATCAAAATAATGTAACTTATTACATTTGCTTACTTTATTATTCTAATTTTATAATGAATGCTCTCAGCTGTTAGGGTAAATGTTCCCATTAAGCATCAAAATCTAAGTTCAGCTGTGTTCCATGGATACTGACATGATTTATAAGGGAGATAATTTTTTATAAAGCAACATTTATCTCTCATTTTTAATGTATTCATTAGTTCATGTAGATTTTGGAATATAAAATAAAGATATTTGATGAATAAAGTGGGTTTAATTGGTACTGTGACTCCATTTAAGCCCATGTGTGCTCCAAATAATCCCACGTCATGATTTATTTAATAAATATTTTAAAAAATATATGTATTCAGTGACATGTTAAATATTTTAAAATGAGGGAAAAGTCCTCCTGAGCAAAATCTTAAAGGGCTGACTTCAGATGTAAGCTCCTTTGTAATCATCAACATTTTCATCAGTAGTTTCATAACATCTTATACACTTTATTACTGTCTATTTACTGTTTTTATTAATTTAATTGCATGTATTTATAGCACTGAGCTACTCTCCATCCATCTGTCTGTCTGTCAGCAGAGAAATGAGGCAACTATACACACTATGGACATTAATTAAATAATATGAAACTTGTACCCAAAAAACTGAAATAATAAAGGGTTTAAAAGGAAGCTCTGATTCAGTACTTATTGGCTGGGCCTCAATATGTGCTAATAATTAACATAAAGCTGAGCTGCAGAGAAGTTTCTGACTGACTTTATCCGGTTGGTAATCCAGTCGTACAGTTTATACATTTATATGAAATGTTTATACTGCAGCTGATGCTCTTAAATCTTCTTTATCAAAGGAATACTGTAAAAAACAGATTGTAGTAGTTTGTAATTTAAGGCACTTGTTCATGCCTTAGTTGAGTATCCTTCCTCCCTCCCTCCTTACTCCTTTCCTTCCTTCCTTCCTTCCTTTCCCTCCTCTTTTCCTTCCTCCCTCCCTCCTTACTCATTTCCTTCCTTCCTTCCTTCTCTCCTTCCTTCCTTCCTCTTTTCCTCCCTCCCTCCTTACTCCTTTCTTTCCTTCCCTCCCTCCTCCCTTCCTTCCTTCCTCTTTTCCTCCCTCCCTCCCTCCTTACTCCTTTCTTTCCTTCTTTCCTTCCCTCCCTCCTCCCTTCTTTCCTTCCTCTTTTCCTTCCTCCCTCCCTCCTTACTCCTTTCCTTCCTTCCCTCCTTCCTCCCTTCCCTCTCTCCTTACTTCCTTCCTCTTTTCCTCCCTCCCGCCTTAATCCTTTCTTTCCTTCCTCCTTCCTTCTCTCCTTACTTCCTTCCTCTTTTCCTCCCTTCCTCCCTCCTTACTCCTTTCTTTCCTTCCTCCCTCCCTTCTCTCCTTACTTCCTTCCTCTTTTCCTCCCTCCCTCCTTACTCCTTTCCTTCCCTCCTTCTCTCCTTCCTTCCTTCCTCCCTCCCTTCTCTCCTTACTTCCTTCCTCTTTTCCTCACTCCCGCCTTAATCCTTTCCTTTCTCCTTCCCTTCTCTCCTTACTTCCTTCCTCTTTTCCTCCCTCCCTCCCTCCTTTCCTTCCCTCCTTCCTCCCGTCCTTCCTCTTTTCCTCCCTCCCATTCAAATATGAATGCTGCCAAATTATCAGATTGTGCTTCAGTGATGAAATAAAGTGACTAAAATCTTTATTTTAAATGCTCAAAAGCTCAAATGCTTCACTATATCTATATCTGCAGGGGTCAAGCAATAATTCATTTGTCACTCCCAATTTTTTGCAGATTTTTAATTTCAGTGCAGCATAAATCCAACACACAGTGATAAATAAAAGTGTCTGCTTGCTCTGAGTCTTATGAATTACTCTACATGTGTAACCTCACACTCGTCATGAACGTCAAAGACTAAACATCTCACACATTTTCTCCCTTCATTCGTCGACTCAACATCATTTTTATACATTTGTTATAATTTTTATATCCGACTCACCGACACAAATGGGCTTGATGAAGTTTTATTGTTCTTTTTTTTTAAATTTTTTTTATTTTTTTATTTTTTATTCAGCAGTTATCCATGCACCACATCTACAATGATATATTCCACCAAGCTGCAGTGTCACAGAGTTTAAGTAATATTAGGATAAACATTATGTCCCTTTATTTTTGCACCTCTTCATATACAGGGGTGGGGGGGGTGGGGGGGGGCGTCCGGGTGGAGAGACCCTCTTACGATGAGATTCAGCAGATAGATTGTGGAGGATTTTTTTTTAATACGGACGGGAAAGGGGAGAGGGGGAGGGGGAGGGAGAGGAAAGCCAAGAGGAGGAGAGGAGCGAGGGAATGTAAAAACCAAAGAGTTGCAGCAGTGGCAGGTAAATACTTTTTCCCTTTTTTCTTTTTTTTTTTGGTGTTTACCTCAGTGTGACACTTTTAAAGAGCAGCAGCAGAGCCCCTTTTTCCACATCTCACATCTGCACTTTTACCCACCAGCCTCTATACTCATCACCTTCAATTCAACTAATTAACATATTAAAAAAAAGAAGAGGGGGGGGGGGGGGGTCTGCAGTTTTACATTCAGTTATTATGATAAACATTATAGGAAGGACAGGAGGAAGGAAAGGAAGGAAGGAAGGAAAGGAGTATAGAGGGAGGGAGCAAGGAAGGAAGGAAAGGAGTAAGGAGGGAGGGAGAGAGGAAAGGAGGAAGGACGTAAAGAGAGAAGGAAGGGAGGAAGGAAAGGAGGAAGGAAGGAAGGAAGGAAGGAAAGGAGTATAGAGGGAGGGAGGAAGGAAAGGAGTATGGAGGGAGGAAGGAAGGAAAGGAGGAAGAAAGGAAGGAAGGAAAGGAGTAAGGAGGGATGGGAGGGAGGAAAAGAGGAAGATTGTAAGGAGAAAAGGAAGGGAGGAAGGAAAGGAGTATGGACGGAGGGAGGAATGAAAGGAGGAAGGAAGGAAGGAAAGGAGTAAGGAAGGAGGGAGGCAGCAAGGAAGGAAGGACATGAGTAAGGATGAAAAGAGGAAGGAAGGAAGGAAGGAAGCAAGGAAGGATGGAAGGAATTGAGGAAAGAAGTACGGAAAGAGAGGAAGAACGAAGGAGAATAATCCCACAGTGTCTTCTTCACATCCTTCTCATCTGTTTCTGGATGTTTCTCTCTCTTCTCTTTTCCACTGATGTTTTTTTCTTCTATGTGGAAAAGGGGCTTTTAAAACAGCGAAAGTGCACACATGCTGGATGACACACACACACACACACACACACACACACACACACACACACACACACACACACACACACTGCGTCTGGGTGTTTCGGATGCTGACTGACTGCACAGAGGTTTAAGGCCTCAGAGGTGATGAGCTGTGAGGTGAACGCTGTTTTTTTTTTTTTAACACCAGAGTCTGTTTAGTTTGTCTTGTTTGAGTTTGGTGAGGTATTTTTTTCTTTCTTTTTAAAGTTTAGGGGGGGGGGGGGGGGGGTGAGGGGGCAGAGGGGGGGTGAAGTGGAGATACAAGCGTCTTCAGAGCAGTGAAACACACAACTATACTGTAAGTGCACACTATGAACTGCAGCTAGCGTGGTTACAGTCAGTGCTGGAGACAAATACACAAACATACTGTTTCCTGACCTGCAGATAAAAAGACAGGATTTTATATATATAGAGTTGTTTTTTAACCCCCCCACCCGCCACCTTTTTTTCCCCTCCCCTCCTCCCCTCTTGGATTGTTTCTCCTCCACAAAAAAAAAGAAAAAAAAAGAAGTCCATTGACGAGCAGCAGAGAAACCGAAGCAGATAGGCTACGTGTTACGAGTTATAATATCAGATATCAGTCAGTTTTCATGGTTTTTTCTCTTCAGCATCAGGATGACAGGAAGTCTACAGCAGACTGGAGTTTGTTTGGGGTGGGGTGGGGGCGAGGGGGGGGGGGGGGGGGCATCGGAGACACTGACAGAAAAAAAGAGAGTAAGAGAAAGGAGAAAGATTCCCACACGATCTGCAGGAGTTCATCATACAGCTACCATTTACATTGAACAGCTCGACTATGGTAGCTGAAAGGGGAATTGCGTCCTTTCAAAATAAGAGTAGGAGGAAGAGGAGGAAGAAGAGGAGGACGAAGGGGAAGGATTAACTGGGGGCGGGGGGGGCGGGGGGGATTCCCACGATCTGCAGGAGTTCAACACGCAGCTACCATTTACATTGAACAGCTCGACTATGGTAGCTGAAAGGGAATTGCGTCCTTTCAAAATAAGAGTCAGAGGAAGAGGTGGAGGAGGAGGAGGACGAAGGGGAAGGATAAACCGGGGGGCGGGGGGGGGGGGATTCCCACGATCTGCAGGAGTTAAACACACAGCTACCATTTACATTGAACAGCTCGACTATGGTAGCTGAAAGGGAATTGCGTCCTTTCAGAATAAGAGTAGGAGGAAGAGGAAGAGGAAGAGGAGGAGGAGGAAGAAGAGGAGGAAGAGGAGGAGGATAAAATGGGGGGGGGGATTCCCACAATCTGCAGGAGTTCAACACACAGCTACCATTTACATTGAATAGCTCGACTATGGTAGCTGAAAGGGAATTGCGTCCTTTCAAAATAAGAGTAGGAGGAAGAGGAGGAAGAAGAGGAGGAAGAGGAGGAGGATAAAATGGGGGGGGGGGGATTCCCACGATCTGCAGGAGTTCATCACACAGCTACCATTTACATTGAACAGCTCGACTACGGTAGCTGAAAGGGAAATGCGTCCTTTCAAAATAAGAGTAGGAGGAAGAGGAGGAAGAAGAGGAGGAAGAGGAGGAGGATAAAATGGGGGGGGGGGGGGGGGGGGGACTCCCACACGATCTGCAGGAGTTAAACACACAGCTACCATTTAAATTGAACAACTCGACTATGGTAGCTGAAAGGAAATTGCGTCCTTTCAAAATAAGAGTAGGAGGAAGAGGTGGAGGAGGAGGAGGAAGAGGAGGAGGATGAAGGGGAAGGATAAACTGGGAGGGGGGGGGGAATTCCCACGATCTGCAGGAGTTCAACACACAGCTACCATTTACATTGAACAGCTCGACTATGGTAGCTGAAAGGGGAATTGCGTCCTTTCAAAATAAGAGTAGGAGGAAGAGGAGGAGGATGAAGGGGAAGGATAAACTGCTACAGAACTGCTTTCTCCTGTCTCTAAGATGATGACAGACTCCAACACCAGCACTCAAGTCGGATCTATTTACAGTAGTTTTACAAAAGCAGGGACGATATAGAGAGAAAGAGAAAGAGAGAGAGAAAGAGAGAGATAGAGAGACATAGAGAAAGAGATAGAAAGAGAGAGAGAGAGAGAGAGAGAGATTAAAGCAGATTGATGACACTCAGGTGATAAAAGTTTTTGTGCAAAGGCGATGCAGATGAGCAAAATTGGCTTCGACAGGAACAGGAACAGGAACAGATGTTATTTTAGATGCAACAAAAGCAAAGGTTTATTTTAAAGTGTGCAGATTGATTGTGAAATATAGCTTTTATTATAATATTCTGGTTTTCTAAGGTAGTTTTTTTTTTTTCTTCAGATGCATAAATAGAACCGTGACGTTGAAAGTTTAAAGTTGTTTCTCGGTCTCTTTTTTTAGAGAAATTGATTTTTCACTTGACAGACATGCATGAATGATGTGACCCTTCCTCCTTCTTCTTCTTCTTCTTCTTCTCTCTCTCTCTCTGTGGAGTTTCAGACTTATTATTTATTACTTTATGATTTTAGTCAAAGTTGCTCATCTGCACGGTCTTATAATGTTTGTGGCCAGAAGCGTTAACAGTAGTTTGTGTTGTTTTTTGTTTTAATACAGATGAAGAAGAAAGTGTCGAGCGGTCGAGCGGTCGTAGTTCCTCGTGGAAATGATGATGATGATGATGATTGTTGTTCATGTTGTTGTTGCAGAAGGAAGAAGGTGACGGTCTGTTTCTCCTCTTCACACCGAAGCCGAACATCTCCTAAAAACACACAGAGTCAAACACTGAGAACTTTAAAGTAGATTAAATTTATAATCTCATCATCATTTTACAGTTTTTATGTTATTGGAGTGATCTTAAATGGTTCTTATGAGAATAACCATTGATGATGATGGTGATGATGCGTTCAAGTCACAATGAAGGCGTCGTAATTACAAGCTTCTGACTCGTAGAGAGCATTTATATCAACATTTATATTAATAATTATGACTGGAAACTGAGATTTTTGCATTTAATAAACATAAAAGCAGCTTAAAAACCACATCAGCCAAAGTCAAAGCAGCTCAATTTCATTAAACCCCAATTTAATAAAATTAAAATTAAGTTATTGTTCACCTTTGATGTATGACAGTATGTTAAAAATCTACTGAAACGTGTGTAATATATAATATAATGGATATAATATCATTTTGTATTAACAGAGAGTCAAACACTGAGGACTTTAAAGTAGATTAAATTTATAATCCTATCATGATTTTACAGTTTTTATGTTATTGGAGTGATTTTAAATGGTTCTTATGAGAATAACCATTGATGATGATGGTGATGCGTTCAAGTCACATTGAAGGCGTTGTAATTACAAGCTTCTGACTCGTAGAGAGCTTTTATATCAACATGTACGTTAATAATTACGACTTTAACCTTCGTATCGTCCTCCCGGGTCAAATTTTTGACTGTTCCTTCTTTCCTCCCTCCCTTCCTCCCTCCTTTCCTTCCTTCTTCCTCTGTTCCATCCTTCCTTCCTCCCTCCCTTCCTTCCTTCTTCCTCCCTTCTTTCCTTGACTTGAGGACAACAGGAGGGTTAAAACCAGGCGGGGAGTTCCTGTCCTCTGAAATGAGGCCAACCAGGAAGTACCTTAGAGCTGCATTCTATCAAAAGGCCACCAGGGGGCGACCGTCTCTATACAAGTCAATGGAGAATTCACCAACTTCTCACTTGATTTCTAACCTCAGTAAACGTTTTCAAAATGTGTTTATGGTCTCAATCGCTAGTTTAAAGCCTTCTTCAATGCAGTATGATGTTCATTTGGGACATTTTGGCCTCCCTGATTTTATATGTGACGATAAAGCAGGGTATGCATTAGGGCGTGGCTACGTCCTGATTGACAGGTTGATTGACCAATGTCCTTGAGATCCATCCCTTGCAACCATAGCAACCTCCCCGCTCCGCCCATGGCCCCGCCTCATGCCCATATAAGTAGAATCCGTGTTTTTATTTCTCCCAGCATGCACCTGAAATTTTCAAGATGGCCGCTGCCTAGATTCAAAACTATTGGCTTCCGAGCAGCAGTCCACAAACCAATGGGTGACGTCACGGATGTTACGTCCATTTCTTCTATACAGTCTATGGTTAAAACCCAAAGAAACATGGACGCCTCACACAGATTAAATTAATTTAACCCAAATTTTATAAAATTAAAACTAATTTATTGTCCACCATTGATGCACAACAGCAGCTTGCAGCACATTTTCTAAACATATCCTTATTTTATCAATTTTTGTCCTTTAATTTGTTCTTTCTCATCATTTTTTTAACTCTTCTTCTTTACATTCAGCCTGTCAATCAAACTGTAAATCACTTTAAACTACATTAACCTGAATAAAAGCTGCTATTTAAATAAACTTTGATTGATTAATTGATATGAAATGTCCAATTAATGCTTACGACTTATTGTTTCCTAAATAAATGTTCTTTTTCTTGATGTCTCTTCTTAATCATCTTGTGTTTTTTTTATAATTAACCCTTTATAGGACACTCACTGAAAGGAAGGGAGGAACGAAGGAAGGAAGGAAGGGAAGGAAGGAGGGAGGAAGGAAAGGAAGGAAGGACGGAGGAAAGAAGGAAGGAAGGAAGGTAGGGGGAGGAAAGAAAGAGAGAAGAGGGAGGGAGGAAGGGAAGAAAGAAGGAAGGAAGAAAGAAGAAAGGGGGATGGAGGAAGGAAAGAAGGAAGGGAGGAGAGAAGGTGGGAGGGAGGAAGAACTGATAGAAGGAAGGAAAGGAAGGGAGGAAGGACAGAAAGAAGGGGGGAGGGAGGAAGGACAGATGGAAGGAAGGAAAGGCAGGAAGGACGGAGGAAATAAGGAACGAGGGAGGGAGAAAGGAAAAGAGGAAGGGAAGAAAGAAAGAAGGCAGGGAGGAAGGAAAGGAATGAAAGAAGGAAGAAGGAAGGAAAGGAGGGAGGAAAAAGGAAGGAAGGAAAGAAGGAAGGAAGGAAGGATATTTCGGGATATTTACAGAAGTTACCGAATATAATTATTTGCCCAATTAGTTATTTTTATTATTCTAACTAACCTTCAGCTTCAGTGTGTCTCTACCTGCTGGCTACTACACGTCCAGTTTGCTCGTGCTGCTGCTGACGCTGTGGATGAGCTGCGAGGATTCGGAGGCGGCGCAGTACCCTTGGATCAGCAGGTTCTTGTTGAGGTCTCCGACCCCGCTGCCGGCCTGCAGCTTGGGGTACGGGGGCGTCTCGGCGGCCTGACGCTGCTCTCGCCCGTGGGCGTCCAGGTCCATCAGGTGCTCCAGAGGGCAGCCGTCCGTTCCCTCGGTAACGGGAGAAAACTCCTGAGCGCTGGCCTGCTCGTCCCTGGAAACCGGACTGATGGAGACAGATGGAGAACTTAAAGAAACAATGACGACACAGACATAAGTTTTAAGATGTCAACATTAAATTTTAGGGATTAATTTTCCTTCCACGTTTGCTTTTGATGCCTCCGTCAAGTTGTCTTTCAACTTATTAACTGTCTAGTAGCACTTCTGTTGCTTTTTATAAATGCTAATATGTTTATTGTCTAAGTCTTGCTTATTTATGGTCTGATAGTTTGTTAGTTGTGTCTGGTGTAATCAGTTTTGTTGATGTTGGTGTTGCTGCTTAGGGTCAAGGAAGGAAGGGAGGGAGGAAGATGGAAGGTAAGGAGGGAGGAAAGGAGGGAGGAAGAAGGAAGGAAGGTAGGAAGATGGAAGGAAAGGAGGGAGGAGGAAGGAAGGAAGGGAGGAAGAAGGCAGGACAGAGGAAAGAAGGAAGGAAGGAAGGAAGATGGAAGGAAAGGAGGGAGGAGGAAGGAAGGGAGGGAGGAAGAAGGCAGGACAGAGGAAAGAAGGAAGGAAGGAAGGAAGATGGAAGGAAAGGAGGGAGGAGGAAGGAAGGAAGGGAGGAAGAAGGCAGGACAGAGGAAAGAAGGAAGGAAGGAAGGAAGGGAGGAAGAAGGCAGGACAGAGGAAATAAGGAAGGAATTAATCTGTCACACTGTCTGGTGTAATCAGTTTTGTTGATGTTGATGCTTAACCCTCCTGTTGTCCTCGAGTCAAGGAAGGAAGGGAGGATGGAAGGAAGGGAGGAGGGGAAGGACGGGAAGGAGGAAGGATGGGAGAAAGAAGGAAGGAAGGGAAGAAGATAGAAGGAGAGGAGGAAGAAGGAAGGAGGAAGGAAGGGAGGGAGGATGGAAAGGAGAAAGGAAGGGAGGAAGAAGGAAAGGAGGAAGGAAGGGAGGAAGAAGGAAGGAAAGGAGGGAGGAAGAAGGGAGGAAGGAAGAAAGAAGGGAAGGAGGAAAGGAAGGGAGGAAGATGGAAGGAAGGGATGAGGGAGGGGAGGAGGGAAGGGAGGAAGAAGGGAGGAAGAAAGGGAGGAAGGAAGGAAGGAAGATGGAAGGACAGATGAAAGGAAGGACGGTAGGAAAGGAAAGAAGGAACAGTCAAAACTGACGGAGGACGAGTCTTTGTTAGCTTGTGTGTTAGCATGTTTGGATTTTTGCTTTTATTCAGATTTAGCCTTCTTATTTTTTTTTTTTTTAAATGTATTCTTTAAATGCCTAAAACTAAATCTCTTTATATTCCTTTAGGGTGAATATCAGTATCAATATCAGTCCAGGGAAATTATTATTTTATTAATATGAATTGTCCCTGATTTCTAAACCTTTAAATAAAATAATTAAATAATTGATTTCCATTTTTTTTAGATCATTTTTCCCCCTTATTATTTTTTAGATTTATATGATAACAAATGTGATAAAAAATAAAATAAAACAGATCTGGATGATTCATAAACTCTTTTCTTCCTTTATTGTGAGACACTTCGTACATGATTGAGTGTTTCTGGCGGAGCGTTGCTGGCAGGTGATGACAATGAGATGCAAGACTGGAGACAAAGAGGCCAGGACTTTATTGGTATGTGCGGAGTCACGTCAATGCAGTGAAATACTGAAACAGCAGATACAGTGAGACAAAACCAAACCACCGGCCGAGGAAGGAAGGGAGGAGGGATGGAAGGAAAGGAAGGGAGGAAGGAAAAGAAGGGAGGATGGAAGGAAGGATGGATGGAAGGGAGAAGGAAGAAGAGAGGAAAGGAGGAAGATGAAAGGAAAGGGGGGAGGAAGGAAGGAAGGGAGGAAGATGAAAGGAAAGGGGGGGAGGAAGGAAAGGGAGGAAGGAAGGATGAAAGGAGGAAGGATGAAAGGAGGAAGGAAGGAAGGAAGAAGGAAGAAGGAAGGAAGAAGGAAGGGATGAGGGAAGGGAGGAGGGAAAGAAGGAAGGGAGGAAGAAGGAAGGAAGGAAGGATCGAAGGAAGGATGGAAGGGAGGAAGAAGAGAGGAAGTGAGGAAGAAGGGAGGAAAGGAGGAAGGGAGGAAGATGGAAGGAAAGGAAGGGAGGAAGAAGGAAGGAAGGAATGAGGGAAGGAAGGGAGGAAGAAGGAAGGAAGGATGGAAGGGAGGGAGGAAGAAGGAAGGGATGAGGGAAGGGAGGAAAGGAGGAAGGAAGGGAGGAAGAAGAAAGGAAGGGAGGAAGAAGGAAGGGAGGAAGAAGGGAGGAAAGGAGGAAGGAAAGGAGGAAGGGAGGAAGAAAGATGGAAGGAAGGAAGGGAGATGGAAGGAAAGGGGGGAGGAAGGAAGGACGGATGGAAGGAAGGGAGGGAAGAAGGAAGGAAGGGAGGAAGAAGGAAGGAAGGATGTAAGGGAGGAAGAAGGAAGGGATGAGGGAAGGGAGGAAAGGAGGAAGGAAGGAAGGAAGGGAGGAAGAAGAAAGGAAGGGAGGAAGATGGAAGGAAGGATGGAAGGGAGGAAGAAGGGAGGAAAGGAGGAAGGAAGGGAGGAAGGGAGGAAGGATGGAAGGAAGGAAGGGAGGAAGAAGAAAGGAAGGATGAAAGGAGGAAGGATGGAAGGGAGGAAGGAAAGGGAGGAAGATGGAAGGAAAGGAGGAAGAAGAGAGGAAGAAGGAAGGAAGGGAGGAAGATGAAAGGAAAGGGGGGGAGGAAGGAAAGAGGGGAAGAAGGAAGGAAGGATGGAAGGGAGGAAGAAGGGAGGAAAGGAAAGGAGGAAGAAGGAAGGGATGAGGGAAGGGAGGAGGGAAGGAAAGAAGGAAAGAAGGAAGGAAGGAAGGAAGGGATGAGGGAAGGTAGGGATGAGGGAAGAGAGGAGGGAAGGAAGGAAGGGAGGGAGGAAGGGAGGAAGAAGGAAGGAAGGATGGAAGGGAGGAAGAAGGAAGGGATGAGGGAAGGGAGGAAAGGAGGAAGGAAGGGAGGAAGGGAGGAAGGGAGGAAGAAGAGAGGAAGAAGGAAGGAAGGGAGGAAGATGAAAGGAAAGGGAGGAAGATGAAAGGAAAGGGGGGAGGAAGGAAGGAAGGATGGAAGGGAGGAAAGAAGGACAGAAGAAAGGAAGGAAGGAAGGATGGAAGGGAGGAAGAAGAGAGGAAAGGAGGAAGGAAAGGATGAAGAAGGAAGGAAAGGGAGTAAGATGGAAGGAAAGGGAGGAAGATGAAAGGAAAGAAGGAAGGGAGGAGGAAGGAAGGAAGGATGGAAGGGAGGAAAAAGGGAGGAAAGGAAGGAAGGATGGAAGGGATGAAGAAGAGAAGAAAGAGGAAGGAAGGGAGGAAGGAAGGAAGATGAAAGGAAGGGAGGAAGATGGAAGGAAGGATGGAAGGAAGGATGGGAGGAAGGAAGGAAGGAAGGAAGGGAGGAAGAAATAAAATATATATAAAATCATCTTCTGCAGTGTGAGTGAGGCCTGAAGCAGCAGCAGCATCGTCTCACCTGACGTCCATGGACTGGACTCCGTCGGAGAGCTCGTCCACGAAGCTTTTATTCTCCAGGGGTCCGAGCAGGATGACGGGGGCTTCGGCCGGAGTCGGAGCGTCTTCGTCCAAACCTGCAGCGCTCTCGGCTCTCGCGTCAGACGCTGGAGACGTCGAGACACAAAGTTAGTTTTTATATATACAGATAAATATGAAAAACTGAGGAGCAGTCAAAATACTGATAGAACCAATTAGGGTTGATTTTAAAGACTAATAATAAAGAGATTATGTTCTACTTGATTATGTTCTGTTCTGTTCTATTGTGTTCTGTTCTATTGTGTTCTGTTCTATTATGTTCTGTTCTATTATGTTCTATTATGTTCTGTTCTATTATGTTCTGTTCTATTATGTTCTATTGTGTTCTGTTCTATTATGTTCTATTGTGTTCTGTTCTACTGTGTTCTGTTCTATTCTGTTCTACTGTGTTCTGTTCTACTGTGTTCTGTTCTATTCTGTTCTATTGTGTTCTGTTCTACTGTGTTCTGTTCTATTCTGTTCTACTGTGTTCTGTTCTACTGTGTTCTGTTCTATTCTGTTCTATTGTGTTCTGTTCTACTGTGTTCTGTTCTATTCTGTTCTACTGTGTTCTGTTCTATTGTGTTCTGTTCTACTGTGTTCTACTGTGTTCTGTTCTATTGTGTTCTGTTCTACTGTGTTCTGTTCTACTGTGTTCTGTTCTACTGTGTTCTGTTCTATTCTGTTCTATTGTGTTCTGTTCTACTGTGTTCTGTTCTATTCTGTTCTATTGTGTTCTGTTCTACTGTGTTCTGTTCTACTGTGTTCTGTTCTACTGTGTTCTGTTCTATTGTGTTCTGTTCTATTCTGTTCTACTGTGTTCTGTTCTATTGTGTTCTGTTCTATTGTGTTCTGTTCTACTGTGTTCTGTTCTACTGTGTTCTGTTCTATTCTGTTCTATTGTGTTCTGTTCTACTGTGTTCTGTTCTATTGTGTTCTGTTCTATTGTGTTCTGTTCTACTGTGTTCTGTTCTATTGTGTTCTGTTCTACTGTGTTCTACTGTGTTCTGTTCTATTGTGTTCTGTTCTACTGTGTTCTGTTCTACTGTGTTCTGTTCTACTGTGTTCTGTTCTATTCTGTTCTATTGTGTTCTGTTCTACTGTGTTCTGTTCTATTCTGTTCTATTGTGTTCTGTTCTACTGTGTTCTGTTCTACTGTGTTCTGTTCTACTGTGTTCTGTTCTACTGTGTTCTGTTCTATTGTGTTCTGTTCTACTGTGTTCTGTTCTATTCTGTTCTACTGTGTTCTGTTCTATTGTGTTCTGTTCTATTGTGTTCTGTTCTACTGTGTTCTGTTCTACTGTGTTCTGTTCTATTCTGTTCTATTGTGTTCTGTTCTACTGTGTTCTGTTCTATTGTGTTCTGTTCTACTGTGTTCTGTTCTATTGTGTTCTATTGTATTATGTTCTATTGTGTTCTTGTTCTACTGTGTTCTGTTCTATTGTGTTCTGTTCTATTCTGTTCTACTGTGTTCTGTTCTATTGTGTTCTGTTCTATTCTGTTCTACTGTGTTCTGTTCTATTGTGTTCTACTGTGTTCTGTTCTATTGTGTTCTGTTCTATTCTGTTCTATTGTGTTCTGTTCTACTGTGTTCTGTTCTATTGTGTTCTGTTCTATTCTGTTCTACTGTGTTCTGTTCTATTGTGTTCTATTGTATTCTGTTCTATTGTGTTCTTGTTCTATTGTGTTCTGTTCTTTCCTGTTCTGTTCTACTCTATTGTGTTCTGTTCTATTCTAGTATGTTCTGTTCTGTTCTATTGTGTTCTGTTCTGTTGTATTATGTTCTATTGTGTTCTGTTATATTATGTTCTATTGTATTATGTTCTATTGTGTTCTATTGTATTATGTTCTATTGTGTTCTTGTTCTATTGTGTTCTTGTTCTATTGTGTTCTTGTTCTATTCTATTCTGTTCTTTCCTGTTCTGTTCTACTCTATTGTGTTCTGTTCTATTCTACTATGTTCTATTCTGTTCTATTATTTTCCACTGATAAACAGCTGTTATGGATCTGTGATGGTCCTGTAATGGTTCTGTAGTGGTTCTGTAATTGTTCTGTGATGGTTCTGTGATGGTTCTGTGATGGATCTGTGATGGATCTGTATTGGCCCTATATTGGTTCTATATTGGTTCTGTAATGGTTCTGTAATGGTTCTGTGATGGTCCTGTGATGGTTCTGTAATTGTTCTGTGATGGTTCTGTGATGGCCCTGTAATGGTTCTGTAATTGTTCTGTGATCGTTCTGTGATGGATCTGTAATGGTTCTGTAATTGTTCTGTAATGGTTCTGTGATGGTCCTGTAATGGTTCTGTAGTGGTTCTATATTGGTTCTCTGGTTCTTTGGGTCAGAGGGTTCATTAGTTGCTGCAGTATTCTCAGAGTTGTAATGACACACATCGGCCACTAGGAGGCAGCGTTCTCCTGCTGTTCTCACTCTGCTGAGTCACACTGCAGCTGAGACGCATCACAGCGATTTATACTCAACTCGTTACAGGACAGGAACCAGATTAATAACGACCGACACCAACGTTACATCCTGATAGATTAAATTAAATAAATCCATAAAGGACACGACGGCAAAAAAATATAAAATAAAAGTAAAATAAAATAAAAGTAAAGGAAGGAAACAGAAATGACTTTACAGACATTTATTTCTGCATCATCAGGGTGTGTCTGTGTTTATTATTCACCTGCAGCACCAGACGGAGTATCCACCTCACTCTTTCTTGTTCTCTTCATTATTTCTTCAATTCTCTGTAAAAAAAAAAGAAGAAGAAGAAAAAAACAGATGAAGCTGAGTCACAAATGTCTTCACAACAAAACACAACCAGCAGCTGAGACACAAAACTGGATTTTCTTCAGTATTAATGATGAAAATGTTCCTTTTTTTCTCTCCTCCATGTTGGAAGGAGGGAAAGGAGGGAGGAAGGAAGGAGGAAAGGAAGGAGGGAAAGGAGGGAGGGAGGAAGGACGGATGAAGGATGGAAGGAAAGGAGGGAGGAAGGAAGGAAGGAAAGGAGGAGGGAAAGGAGGGAGGAAGGAAGGATGGAAAGGAGGAGGGAAAGGAGGGAGGAATGAAGGAGGGAAAGGAGGGAAGGAAGGAAGGAAGGAAGGAAGGAAAGGAGGGAGGAAGGAAGGAGGGAAGGAGGAAGGAAGGATGGAAGGGAGGAAAGAGGGAAAGGAGGAAGGAAGGAAGGAAGGAAGGAAGGGAGGAAGGAAGGAAGGAAGGAAAGGAGGGAAGGGAGGGAGGAAGGAAGGATGGAAGGGAGGAAGGAAGGAAGGAAGGAAAGAAGGAAGGATGGAAGGGAGGAAGGAAAGGAGGGAAAGAAAGATGAAGTCTAATTTCTGATCACATGATCAGTCTGAAACTAATAATGTGTCTTATGAAGTGAAGATACTACTAAGGCCAAGGAGGGAAAAACACTTCTTTCTTTACCGCTCACCTCAAGATATATGAATGTAAACGGTTGCTATGGTTACCCACAAGTCTCCCCTTTACATGCATGCTCACTTTATGATACTTTCATGCAGTTTTTAGCTTTAAACCGTGCAGTATATAAATGTGCTATTGTCACCTATTCTACACATTTGCAACCTTTGAACTGCAATCATTGGGAATATAAATTAAGCAGATTTTAATCCAGTCCAGTGTGTGTTGATGTTAGTCGCCATAGCAACCGTTTAATTTCTTAAAAAGAGATACTATAACTGGGAAAAACTTGACACACATCCATGAGCTGCATCTCAGATTAATCTTAAAGTTTTAAAGCTTCCAGATGATTTATATCACCTCTATGTGGCAGATACTGCTGATCTGCTATTTCCCCCTATAAACCCTCAGCCCCCCCCCCCCCTCCCTAAATGTTTGGTCTCTCGGGGTTTAAATCGATGTGTCTCTACGTGTCTCTACCTTCTTCCTCTGCAGCCTCTCCTGCTCCTCCTGGATGTGCAGCTGCTCTCTCTCCTGTCGCTTCCTCTCGGCTTCTCTTTGAGCTCGCAGGAACGCTTCCTCCCTCTGAAAAACACACACAGACAATCCTTTACTCTCACTCTGTTCCTCTACGACGATGCTTCACCCTCCTGGTGTCCTCGAGTCAAGGAAGGAAGGGAGAAGGAAGGAAGGAAGGAAGGAAGGAAGGGAGGAAAGAAGGGAGGAGGGAAGGAAGGAATTTACCTTCCTGTCGTCCTGCCGGGTCAAATTGACCCCGTCTGTTTTGACTGTTCCTTCTTTCCTTCCTTCCTCCCTTCCTCTTTTCCTTTCTCCCTCCCTCCTTCCTTGTTTCCTCCCTCCCTCCTACCTTCTTACTTCTTCCCTTCCTTCCTTCTTTCCTTCCTTCTTCCTCCCTTCCATCATCCCTTCTTTCCTCCTTTCCTTCCTTCTTCCTCTCTTCCATCATCCCTTCCTTCCTCCCTTCCTTCTGTCCTCCCTTTCCTCCCTCTCTCCTTTTTTCCTTCCTTCCTCCCTCCTTCCTTCTTCCTCCCTCCCTCCTACCTTCCCTTTTCCTCCCTTCCATCCTCCCTTCCTTCCTCCCTTCCTTCCTCATTTCCTTCTTTCTTCCTCCCTCCCTTCCTTCATCCTCCCTTCCTTCCTCCCTCCCTCCCTCCTTTCCTTCCTTCTTCATCCCTTCCTCCCTCCCATCCTTCCTCCTTTCCTCCCTCCTTCCTCCCTTCCTTCCTTGACTTGAGGACAACAGGAGGTGTAAACCCTTTAATCACGTTTTCTCTCCTGACCTCTTTGTCCAGCTGATCCTGCATGTCCTTCCATCGCTGCTCCTTCTGTCGTCTCTCCTCCTCCTCTCTGCTCCTTCTCTCCTCCTCCCGTCTCACTCGCTCCTCCTCCGCCTGCAGCGCCGCTCTCTCCTGCTGCTCCTTGGCCTCCTGCTTCCTCCTCAGCTCCTCCTCAGCTCTCAGCCTGGAGGAGCAAATCCAGTTACAAGATTAAACTACTACTACTGATGAACACGTTTTAAATTGGTTTAAACTAAATATTCAAAGTCAAAGTGTGGAAAGTACATTTATAATTTAACATATTTTGGTGTTATGTTCATTTTGGGTCATTTTTAAGGAAGGAAACCCTAAATTCTTTCATTCCAGCTTCTTAAATGTGAATATTTTCTAGTTTCTAGTTTCTTAAATAATAATAATAATAATATTGGTAAACTGAATTAGGTTTTAACTTAACTTCTAACTAAGGAAGGAAGGAAGGAAGGAGGGAGAAAAGAGGAAGGGAGGAAGGAAAGAAGGAAGGAAGGAGGGAGAAAGGAGGGAGGGAGGAAGGAAGGAAGAAAAGGAGGAAGGAAGGATGGAAGGAAGGAAGGAAGGAGGGAGGAAGGAAGGAATGAAGTAAAGGAGGGAAAGAAGGAAGGAAGGAAGGAAGGAAGGAAGGAAGGAAGGAAAGGAGGGAGGAAGGAAGGAAGGAAGTAAAGGAGGGAAGAAGGAAGGAAGGATGGAAAGGAAGGATGGAAAGGAGAGAGGAAGTAAGGAAGGAAAGGAAGGAGGAAGGAACGAAAGGAGGGAGGAAGGAAGGATGGAAGGAAGGAAGGAAGGAAGAAGGAAAGGAGGGATGGAAAGACAGATAACAGAAGATTCTCTAGTTATTATAAATATATCTTCTGTTACAGCAGCTGAAATGATCTATAATGTATCTACAGTATATTTATGTGTGTGTGTGTGTGTGTGTGTGTGTGTGTATGTGTGTATGTGTGTGTGTGTGTGTGTGTGTGTGTGTGTGTGTGTGTGTGTGTGTGTGTGTGTGTGTATGTACCTCTCTTCCTCCTGCCGTTGTCTCTCCTCCTGCTCCTTCTGTATTCGGGCCAGACGACGTCGCTCCGCCAGCAGTCTGGACGCTTCCTCTGCATCCGTCGTTCCTCCAACGCTCCGACCGGTGGGCGTGCTCGGAGACTCTGAGTGAGGAGGAGGAGAAGAAGAAGAATAAATAAAGAGATGAAGACAAAGAAGAATTTTCTCACCCAGATGTGCAGTAATATTACAATGATTCCTTGTAATATAATTAATTAAAACACAATAAGATAATATAAGCCAGATATATTCACAAATATAAAAAAATGACTTAAAACATACCTTTACCACAAAGCTTTTTAGTTAATCTGTGTTTTAGACTTGTTTTATTTAGTTTTACTTTTTAAATTTATTTAACTTTAATCTCTTCTTACTTGTACTTGTTTGCTCTTGTTTTATTGCTTCAAATATAAAACACTCAGAGCTGCACTGTATGTATGAAAGATGTTATATAAATAAAGGAAGGATTATTATTATTAGAATTAAATATTTCATAGATTTTGGGCTGCAGACCCTCAATGACATGAGTAGATGACCAAATTTATGCCACAATGTCGACAATGCAGAAATATAATGTGTAAATCTTTTTTGCAGAGCTCTCAGGATGAATGTTTGTGTTGCAGCATCACAGAGTTTAAACATGACTACCTCCTGTTGTCCTCAAGTCAAGGAAGGAAGGGAGGAAGAAGGAAGGAAAGGAGGAAGGAAGGAAGGAGAGAAAGGAGGGAGGAAGGAAAGGAGGAAAGAAAAGGAAAGGAAGGAAGGACGGAGGAAATAAGGAAAGAAGGAAGGTAGGAGGGAGGGAGGAAAGAAGGAAGGAGGGAGGGAGGGAGAAAGGAAAAGAGAAAGGGAGGAAAGAAGAACAGAGGAAAGAAGGTAGGGGGGAGGAAAGAAAGAGAGAAGGGAGGGAAGGAGGGAGGGAGGAAGGAAGGGAAGAAAGAAAGAAAGAAAGAAAGAAAGAAAGAAAGAAGGAAGGAAGGAAGGAAGGAAGGAAAGGAGGGAGGGAGGAATGAAAGGGAAGGAGGGAGGGAGGAAGGACGGGGGAAAGAAGGAAAGAAGGTAGGAGGGAGGGAGGAAACAAGGAAGGAGGGAGGGAGGAAGGAAAGGAAGGAAGGAACAGTCAAAACAGACGGGGTCAATTTGACCCAGGAGGACGACAGGAAGGTTAATAATCTTATTAATCCTAAATCCTCTGAGTTCTTTAATATCTCTTCTATAATCTGTCTTTACCTGCGGTCAGTTCTCTGCTGGTGGATTTGGGGATCTTCTTCTCTGAGGTCTCAGATTTGGTGGATTTCCTCTCCAGGGTGCCGTGACCTTTGACCTCGATGTGGCCCCTGTCGTCGGTGCCGGGGGTGTTGGCCCTCTGCCGGATCGGAGAGGGGGGGGTACTGACCGGGGGAGCAGGGAGACTGGGCCCGACTCCTGTTCGATCTCACCCTGAAAACCGACCGACAATGATGAGAGCCACATTAAGACACCTGTATGAGTATGTGTGTGTGTGTGTGTGTGTGTGTGTGTGTGTGTGTGTGTGTGTGTGTGTGTGTGTGTGTGTGTGTGTGTGTGTGTGTGTGTGTGTGTGTGTGTGTGTGTGTGTGTGTGCTGTACCGTTTCGGTGTGGCAGGGCCTTTGCTGTTGGCCCTGAAGGAGGAGCTCCGGGCCGGTGTGTTCGGTGTTTCCCCCTGCAAAAGTCACATTATACAAATATTAAAATATATATTACTGTAAATAAATGATTAAAAAATGACTCGATAATGTTTGTTAGACGTAGTTATTGTAATAATAATGATATTGAAGCCTCTCTCTGGGTCTGCTGTCCTTCATGGTCAGCTCTTATCTCAGGGAGTAGTAGCTTTATCTGTTGTTTTGAATTGTTTCTTCTTCTTGTCCTTGGCAGTAGCCGCCAAAAGCAAACTGAAAAACTAAATAGAAATAAAAACTAATGAAAATTTAAAAACTATAATAACCCTGGTACGAACGAGGACAATAGGTTAAAGTTAAGCAGAATGGAGTTTAAGGTCCAGCAAACCCAAAATGTAAAGTCCCCATATGAGGACGCAGCAGGTTAACCCTTAAACAGGCAACGTGCACCAGGAGATACAGACTCTTTAACCTTCCTGTTGTCCTCCCGGGTCCTTCCTCTGTCCATCCTCTGTCCTTCCTTCCTTCCTTCCTTCCTTCCTTCCTTCCTTTCTTCCTTCCTTCCTTCCTCAGATCTAAGTTCAGCTGTTAGGGTAAATGTTCCCTCCTTCTGTCCTTTCTTCCTTCCTTCACCTGTCCTTCCTTTCTTCCTTCCTTCATCTGTTCTTCCTTCCTTCCTTCCTTCCTTCCTTCCTTCCTTCCTTCCTTCCTTCCTTCCTTCCTTCTTTCCTTCCTCCCTCCCTCCCTCTCTCCCTCCCTTCCTCCTTTCCATCTTTCTTCCTCCCTCCTTCCTTTCCTTCCTTCTTCCTCCCTTCCTTCCCTTCTTCCCTCCTTTCCTTCCTTCTTCCCTCCTTTCCTTCCTACCTTCCTTCCTCCCTCC
>NC_070598.1:3395384-3405384 GCF_027409825.1 Scomber japonicus | reverse complement strand
GACATTGCTGCTGCTGTGAAAGTCACACACACACACACACACACACACACACACACACACACACACACACACACACATGTTCAATAAACGTCCCCGAATATCCCAAAAACAAACACACCCGGCACACGACGAGCACAAAACTGCCAGCTCACACAGAAAATAATCCAGCGGATCGATGAGCCATGCACGCCGCTGAATGAATTAACCTTGGTGATGTAAGACAGAAATGAAGCAGCAGAAAAACTGAGAGTCAGTCTGTGCTTCATCATGACATGGACGAGGATGATGATGATGATGATGATACAGAGAGAGAGGAAGAAGATGAATTAGCAGATTGAGATGATTAATTGGCTCGTCAGTAATAATTAGAGTTAACAGAGTGCGGTTGATTCAGATTAAAGTCTGTGTAAAGTCAATTCATTGATTATAAATGTTGGAAAATGGTTACAGAAAACATGTGAACAGGCTGATAACTATGCAGTACTGAGTTGTGGAGATAGAGCCTTAAACTGTTTCTCACTCTCTCATTTTTCCTGATTTTCTGAGCCTGCAAAAAACAGGTTACTACATCTAACACTAATACTACTACAGTTAGCCAGTTAGCTGAGCTAGCAGCTAAGTTAACCGGCGAGCTAGCAGCTGAGTTAGTCGGCGAGCTAGCAGCTGAGTTAGCCGCTGAGCTAGCCGCTAAGCTATCGGCTAAGTTAGCTTCCGAGTTAAACCAGAGACATTATAATAAGATTATAATTATAATTATAATAAGTGTTAGCTTTTAACCAAAGTCCTTGTAAGGCAGGCCTTAGAAGGATTTTGGTTAAACGCTAAGCTAGCAGCTGAGCTAGCTGCCGAGTTAGCCGCCGAGCTAGTAGCTGAGTTAGCCGCCGAGCTAGCAGCTAAGTTAGCCGCCGAGCTAGCCGCCAAGCTAGCAGCAGAAAGCACCACCACAAAGCTGTTCTAGTTTGAGGATTTTCTTTGGCATTCATTGTTTTCCACTCTGAGAAACTTCATTAACAGCTAATCAGAAACCCGTTGTGTCGTCCAGGTTTCTGCAGTATTTACATATTTATCTGTTTATCAGGTTACACTGCTTCTAATTTCAGAGTTAATATGATCAAACCAGTAAAGCTCATGCAAACATTAACATCAGGATAACTTAATTTAGTTATAATCTGATTATCATTAGTGTGCATGTGAACAGGCTGACAGGAAAGCTAATAAATGAAGATAATTTCAATTTCACAAGAACAAAGAATGTAAAATGAAGAGAATAAAACATGTGACTCTAGTAGGATTTATTCATTTTCTCTTACTTCATTTAACTGTTGATAATTTTATAATGAAAAATACTAATATATCATATTCTCCTGCCTTATCAGCTCATTGTATTCCTTTCTGTGTTTTTCTTTATTTTATTTTATTGTGAAGCATTTTGTATCTGTGTGCTATAAAAATCTAATTTAAACTTAACAATTTCATATTCAGGTATTTTATTTTGTTAGTTTATTTAACAGGAACAAGCCTCACTGATCAATATATAAACAAACAGACCAGTAAATGAGCCGTACTGAACTTTCAACCCTGTTGTCCTCCCGGGTCAAATTGACCCTGTGTGTTTTGACTGTTCCTTCCTTCCTTCCTTCCTTCCTTCCTTCCTCCTTCTCTCTTTCTTTCCTTCCTTCTTTTTCCTTCCTTCTTCCTCCCTTCCTTCCTTCCTTCCTTCCTTCCTTCCTTCCTTCCGTCCTTCCTTTCTTCCTTCCTTCTGTCCACCCTTCCCCCCTCCCTCCTTCTTCCTTCCCCCTTCCCTCTTTCCTCTGTCCTTCTGTCCTTACTTCCTCTTTTCCTTTCTCCAGCCCTCCCTCCTACCTTCCTTCCTTCCTTCCCTGTTTCTTTCTTTCTTTCCTTCCTTCTTCCTCCCTTCCATCCTTCCTTCCTTGACTCAAGGATAACAGGAGGGTTAATACTTATATTTCTCTGTTGCTCCTGGACAGACGATCTAAACATGATATTTCCTGTATGTAGTATCCTATATCCGGCTATTTTTACTTCCTCTTTCCACCAAGTAGAGGAACTGTAATATTATAAAATAACATTATTATCAGATTTGTAGATTTAAATTGAATAAAAGTATTTTTATATCAGTGAAATTCCTCTTTGGCTTTGTGCAAAAGTGCAGCAGAGGTTCAGAGCAAACAAAAAAAAAAGAGATAGTGATTTCTACAGTGCCTGCATCTGTAATATGGGACATGTAGTGTGTGTGTGTGTGTGTGTGTGTGTGTGTGTGTGTGTGTGTGTGTGTGTGTGTGTGTGTGTGTGTCTGTGTGTGTGTGTGTGTTTCGATCTGATGCTTTTTGCGTAGGTGGGGTCTAATAAGTTTCACAGATAGCTACAGGGTGAATGTCTGGTATCATGTATGGTTGTGTGTGTGTCTATGTGTGTGTCTATGTGTGTGTGTGTGTGTGTGTGTGTGTGTGTGTGTGTGTGTGTGTGTGTGCATGTGTGTGTGTGTGTGTGTGTGTGTGCAGAGAGTAGAGGGGCGTTTCATAGATCGGGCTCCCTCCTGAGAATGATATGTATGCATCGCTAAACACGGCTCTGGGCCAGGAAGACAGGAAGTGGAGCAGCCCTTTGTTGTGATAAAGGCGTGTGTGTGTGTGTGTGTGTGTGTGTGTGTGTGTGTGTGTGTGTGTGTGTGTGTGTGTGTAACCGCATTTCCAAACCAGACACTCATTACCCACAAAGGGAAAAAGAATAAGTGCACCACTGTTCATGTTTTTCTGTTTTCTGTCTGAGTACCTTCTCTATTTTACGGTGTATTGTGACTTTAGGCATTTTTTATTTTTTATTATTTTTTAATTTCATCAGTTCATTTTTTCTTTTGTTCTAAATTAATTAATTTTGTTAATCTAAATCTAAAAGGTTAATTAATTTCTCCATAAACAACAAAGTCTTTGCAGCTGTTTTTAACCTTCCTGTCGTCCTCCCGGGTCAAATTGACCCCGTCTGTTTTGACTGTTCCTTCCTTCCTTCCTTCCTTCCTTCCTTCCTTCCTTCCTTCCTTCCTTCCTTCAGTCTGTTCTTCCTCCCTCCTTCCTTCTCTCTTTCTTTCTTTCCTTCCTCTCTCTTTCCTCCCTTCCTCCCTTCCTTCTTTCCTCTGTCCTTCTTTCCTTACTTACTTCCTTCTCTCTTTCCTTTCCTCCCTCCCTTCCTCCACCCCTTTCCTTCCTTCCTTCCTTCTGTCCTTCCTTCTTTCCTCTGTCCTTCTTTCCTCATTTCCTCCCTTCCTCTTTCCCTCCCTCCCTCCGTCCTTCCTTCTTTCCTCCGTCCGTCTTTCCTTCCTCCCTTCCTTCTTTCCTTTCCTTTCATCCCTCCCTTCCTCCACCCCTTTCCTTCCTCCCTTCCTTCCTTCTTCCTCTCTTCCTTCCTTGGCTCGAGGACAACAGGAGGGTTAAACTTCAGAATGAATCAAATACAGCCACATTAGTGCAATTTAAACATAATTATCTGTATAAAGTGAATAAATATAAGGTGGTTATATAGAAGAGAGGAGAGAGAGAGAGAGAGAGAGAGAGAGAGAGAGAGAGAGAGAGAGAGAGAGAGAGAGAGAGGGAGAGAGAGAGAGAGAGATGTGCAAGTCATCAGTGTTATATCTGCTGGATATAAATATATGGCAGCAGCGTTTTGGCCTTGAGTTGCATTTTTAAGTATTTCTTGGCAGCTCGGAGCAAATATTCCCTCAGCACATTTATAAGTCATGAGGTCAAAAGAGAATTATATTATAAGACTTTAGGTGCTTTTGCCAGTTTCACAAAGAACATATTCTTGGGCCTCTGCAGGTCTGCAAACGCCTCCAGATTTCTGCACTATAGCGTCTGGTCATCTGAGTCTGGTTCTACCGAAGCAGACGGCAGAAACACAAACCACAGAAAATAATAATAATAAAAAATAAAGATGCTGGAGGTAAAATATAATAAACCATCTGTGTGCTTTCACCATCTGGTTTCCTGTATTTATTTATTTAACACAGTGGATTGTAGTGAGGTGAGATTATTACTGACATTTACTCTGTCCTATTTTTTCAGAGAGCACCTGAACGCATCACAGCTTTCCTGTCTTTATTATTAAAAACCTATAAAGCTTTTTAACAGTCACACAGAGACACAACAGGATTCTCTCACCATGACTTAGTCGAATTGACCCCGTCTCTTTTGACTGTTCCTTCTTTCCTTCCTTCTTCCCTCTTTCTTTGCTCCCTCCTCCTTCCATCCTTCCTTGCTTCCTTCCTCCTTTCCTTCCTCCCTTCCTTCTCTCCTAAATTCCTTCCTCTTTTCCTCCCTCCCTCCCTACTCCTTTCCTTTCCTTTCCTTTCCTTTCCTTTCCTTTCCTTCCTTCCTCCCTCCCTCCCTCCCTCCCCACTCCTTTCCTTTCATTTCCTTCCTTCCTTCCTTCCTTCCTTCGTTCCTACCTTCCTTCCTTCCTTCCTTACTCCTTTCCTTCCTTCCTTCTGTCCTTCCTTGACCCGAGGACAACAGGAGGGTTAAACTATAAACAACCTGCTTTTATTTGAGTTTTTTTTATATTCACTTGCAGGTAACAGCAATATAGAGTTGATTAATCAATTACTTGCCAACTATTAAATTAATCACCAACTATTTTGAGTCATTTAAATTAAAATAAAAAAGTCAAAATTCTCAGATTCCAGCTTCTCAAATCTGAATGTGGTTTATTTATTCCTCTATATAGTAAACTGGATTTCTTTAGTTTGTAGACTGACATTCAAGGACATCACATTGGCCATTTTCTGTCATTTTATGGACCAAAAAAACCTGATTTATTAACCCTCCTGTTGTGTTCGAGTCAAGGAAGGAAAGGAGGGAGGGAGGGAGGAAGGAGGGAAGGAAGAAAGGTAGATGGAGGAAGGAAGAAAGGAGGAAGAAAGGAAGGAAGAAGGGAGGAAGGAAAGGAGGAAGGAAGGAAGGAAAGGAGGGAAGAAGGGAAGGAAGGAAAGGAGGAAAGAAGGAGGGAAGGAAGGAAGGAAGGAAAGAAAGGAGGAAGGAAGGAAGGAAAGGAGGGAGATGGAGGAAGGAAGAAAGGAGGAAGGAAGAAGGGAGGAAGGAAGGAAAGGAGAAGGAAGGAAGGAAAGTAGGGAAGAAGGGAAGGAAGGAAAGGAGGAAGGAAGGAAGAAAGGAGGAAGGAAGGAAGGAAGGAAGGAAAGGAAGAAAGGAAGAAAGGGAGATGGAGGAAGGAAGAAAAGAGGAAGGAAGAAGGGAGGAAGGAAGGAAAGGAGGGAAGAAGGGAAGGAAGGAAAGAAGGAGGGAAGGAAGGAAGGAAGGAAAGGAGGAAGGAAGGAGGGAAGGAAAGGAGGGAAGGAAGGAAGGAAGGAAGAGTCACAACAGATGGGTCAATTTGACCCGGGAGCACAACAGGAGGGAACAGTTCACTGTTCAGTTTTCCACAATAATCTTAGCATGAATTTTTGATAGTGGCACAGTCAGACATATTTCTGCTGCATCTCTGCACAATATAAAGAAGATAAAGCATATTTCTTAAAAGCCAACATAACTAGATAAAAATGTCAAATCATTAGTTTAGACTGAATGTTTGCAGAGCCTGAGATAAATCTTCTGGTAACAATCATTTCAACTAAATGTAGGTGTTTACCCTTTCACATTTCTGATTCAATAATGATCAAGGTTATTATAGTTTTGAAATTTTCTTTAGTTTTTATTTTTATTTAGTTTTTCAGTTTGCTTTTTTATTTCAGTTTAGTTTTAGAAGAAGAAGGGAGGAAGGAAAGGAAGGAAGGAAGGAAGGAAGGAAGGAGGAAAGAAGGAAGGAGGGAGGGAAGGAGGGAGGGAGAAAGGAAAAGAGGAAGTAAGGAAAGAAGGACAGAGGAAAGAAGGAAGAAAATGGGTGGAGGAAGGGAGGGAGGAAAGGAAAGAAGGAAGGGAGGAAAGAAAGGAAGGAAGGAAGGAAGGAAGGAAGGATGGAGGAAAGGAAGAAGGAGGGAGGGAGGGAGGGAGAAAAGAAAAGAGGAAGGGAGGAAGTAAGGAAAGAAGGACAGAGGAAAGAAGGAAGGGAGGAAGGAAGGAAAGGGGTGGAGGAAGGAAAGAAGGAATGGAGGAAAGACAGAGGAAGGAAAGAAAGAAATAGAGAAGGAAGGAGGGAGTGAGGAAGAACAGACTGAAGGAAGGAAGGGAGGACGATAGGAAGGTTAAATTATTTTTTCATTGCTAGTCTTAGTTTTCGTTAACTATAATAACCCTGGTAATGATTCAATAGGTATGACAAAGCAGCCAAATATTAACGCCTGTATCTGGGTCACACACACACACACACACACACACACACACACACACACACACACACACACACACACACACACACACACACACACACAAAGTCAAGTGAAAGTGAATGAAAATGAAGCAGCTGATGATTTTTTTTAAACAGCACTGTGTTGAATTCACCACCAGACACAGAAAACACACTGCAGGACGATATATATCAAAGCCAGGCACACACACACACACACACACACACACACACACACACACACACACACACACACACATGCAGACAGGAGGATCGGCTGCAGGTGAGACAGTAGCAGGCGGAAAACGTGCGTGACACACAGAGACGCCGTCTGTACCGTTACAGGATTTGCGGACACTGGAAGCAGCAGGAAGCTCATTGGGCTGAGCGGAGCCAATGGCAGGGCAGGGCGGGGTCTTAGGGTTACCTGGGCAACAGGTTGAAGCAGAGCGGAGAAAGCAAAGCGTTACACTCACACACACACACACACACACACACACACACACACACACACACACACACACACACACACACACACACCTGCATCAGTGGCAGTAACACCTGACACACACACACAGGTAACAACATGCTGACAAACACAGGAACAGGAACAGGAAAGAAACAATCTGAGATAAAACCAAAAAGTTTCCAGCAGGAAGATCGAAGATGTAACATGAACCCAACACGCCGACATCTTCCCGACATCTTCCCAACATCTTCCCAACATGACTGAGCAGATTATTTTATAGTTTTATTTCAAGTAAATCAAAACTAGAAGAGTAACGCTGCCTTCAAAAAGCAAAGAGCACGTTTTGAACCCTCCTGTTGTCCTCGAGTGAAGGGAGGAAGGGAGGGAGGGAGGGAGGGAGGAAGGAAAGGAGAGAGGAAGGAAAGGAGGGAGGGAGGGAGGAAAGGAAAGGAGGGAGGGAGGAAGAAGGAAGGAAAGGAGGGAGGGAGGAAGAAGGAAGGAAAGGAGGGAGGGAGGGAGGGAGGGAGGGAGGAAGAAGGAATGAAAGGAAGGGAGAGAGGAAGGAAGGAAGGAAGGGAGAGAGGAAGGAAGGAGGAAGGAGGGAAAGGCGAGAGGAAAGGAGGGAGGAAGGGAGGAAGAAGGAAGGAAAGGAGGGAGGGAGGAAGAAGGAAGGAAATTAGGAAGGGAGGGAGGAAAGGAAAGAGGGAAGGGAGGAAGGTAGGAAGAAGGAAGGACAGAGGAAAGAAGGAAGGGGGAAGATAGGGAGGAGGAAAGAAAGAGAAGGAAGGAAGGAAAGAAGGAAAGGAGGGAGGAAGGGAGGAAGGACAGACCGAAGGAAGGACAGACGGAAGGAAGGAAGGAAGGAAGGAAGGAAGGAAGGAAGGAAGGAAGGAAGGAAGGAACAGTCAAAACAGATGGGGTCGACAGGAAGGTTAACAAAGGAAGTCAAGTGTTATAGCTGACTGACAATATCAAGACTTAAAGCAGCAGTATAACCCTAACCCTCCACCAGAGCAGCTCTTAATAAAACCCCAAAGCTACACCTGTAACCAAGGTAACGATGGCTTCACTGTGATTGGCCAAGATGACTCCTAAGCTCCGCCTCCAGCTCTCTCTTCCATTCATCATGTCATCATCATTTCTGTCACTTTTTATGTCAACACTCCAAGCCTAGCACTATGAATGCTAATGCTAACCATAGCTAATCAGTCACAAAAATCAACATCACCAACAACAATTATAACGTTGTGCGCTTTTGCTTCTTTCTCATAACCACACACACACACACACACACACACACACACACACACACACACACACACACACATAATATAATAATACAGGTCCTAGACTCACACAACACACAACATATTAGTTTATTTTGATTACACAATGCTAAATTTGAAGTAAAGTTTGTGGGCATGTTTGATGTTTTGCTTTTTTTCATTCGGCTCCAAAACAGTCACATGATTCACCACAATCGGGTCAGAATGGTTATTGTGGGAATCGGTTGCAGGTCTCGTTCTCCTGTCTTCTTTTATTACCATCTGTTTATTATTACTGTATATAATATTTACTGAGGCTGTAACGCTGTTGTTGGTATTTAAAAATGCCGGGTTTGATTCTTGTGTGGGACGGCTCATGACTCTTCCAGTAAAGAAATAGTGGAAAAGCCCCAATAGTAAAACACTGTGTCGACATGCGGAGTGACTATTAAGACTTCTGCCTTTTAACTAAAGGTGGAAACAGCAGCATCACTTCATTCAGTTTATTTAAAGGCTTGACCGATTGACCGATACCGAAAGATCCGTAGTCATTGAACGCATCACCGTTTATAAGGTCCGACGGCTGATTCTGACTGTGAGCGGTCCGTCTGTTGAGTCCATGCTGTCAAATTCAGTCCAGAACAAAATAAGTTTAAATAAACAAGCGGTCCTCATGAGTCGGGTAGATGAGAGAGGCTTGTTATTTCAGACAGAGTTAACAGATTATTGTTCTTTCTGTAACTTTAACGAGGACGTAAAGTACTGAGACTCACAACAAGGATGAGCTCTGCTGTTAAAAGCTGTTGTCCTCAAGTCAAGGAGGGAAGTTAGGAAGGAAAGGAGGGAGGAAAGAAGGAATGAAGCTGCAGATTCAGTTCAGCTCACTATGAAGTAGTTAGTTTAACCCTCCTGTTAGGAAGTTAGGGAGGGAGGAAGAAGGAAGGAAAGGAGGGAGGAAGGGAGGAAGAAGGAAGGTAGGAGGGAAGGAAGGAAAGAAAGAAGGGAGAAAGAAAAAAGGAGGGAGGGAAAGAGTAAGGAGGAAGGGAGGAAGAAGGAAGGACAGGAGGGAGGGAGGAAGGAGGGAAGGAAGGAAGGAAAGGAGGGAGGAAGGAAGGGAGGAAGGTAGGAGGGAAGGAAGGAAGGAATGGAAGGGAGTAAAGAAAGAAGGAGGGAGGGAAGGAGGAAGGAGGGAGGGAGGGAGAAAGGAAAAGAGGAATGGAGTAAGGAAGGAAGGAAGGAAGGAAGGAAGGAAGGGAGGAAGGACAGAAGAAAGGAAGGAAGGAAGGCAGGAGGGAAAGAAAGAAGGAAGGACAGACGGAAAGGAAGGAAGGACAGAAGAAAGGAAGAGCATTTAGGAGGCATCTTAGCTGCTGAACTGCTAAGCGTGCTAAGTCAAGGAAGGAAGGTAGGAGGGACAGAAGGAAGGAAGGAAGGGAGAAAGGAAGGAAGGACAGAAGAAAGGAAGAGCGTTTAGGAGGCATCTTAGCTGCTGAACTGCTAACCGCGCTAACTCAAATTCACCACGACTTCACCGCCACAGACGGGTCGTAGCTACTGTGGCAGTGGACCAATCACATGATGCATTACATCCAAGAACGGCTGCACTGATTGGCTGAGAGCAAGTCTGTAGAGATAATAGTCATATTTTCTAGCTCTGGGTGCAAAAAGGATCGATGATGAGTTGATGATGTTCGTACTTCCAACATGTTGAATAAACTTCTTCTTCTTCTATAAACTCATCCTGAGAGTCTTTGAGACAAACCGACATCTCATCGATCGCTAAAGTCAGCAGGATTATTTTAGTCTTTGATTTGAACCATGAACGAGCATCAAAGCATCACAGCCTGAACAGATTTCACAGCCTCCATTAGTCGTTGGGAAGTTTCAGTCTGACCCATCAATACTTTCCTCTTTTATCCTTTTATCCATCCTTCTATCAGCGCTAAAAATGGAC
>NC_070598.1:3387884-3390384 GCF_027409825.1 Scomber japonicus | reverse complement strand
GCATTTAATGGACTTGATGAACCCTTGAATCATAAGAAAATAGCTGCAGATTGATCAATAATGATAAAATAATCAGCTGATGTCTCCAGAAATACATAAAACCACAACACAGCAACAACATCAAACACATTAATATGAGATTTATAGACAATTATTTATCCTTCTTTAGCTTGTAAAACAACATAATATCATCTATTCTACCTCACCTTTTATTTATGTGCATATTTACTGCATGCACTTTTGAATTGTGTCATTTTCTTCACTGACTAAACTTATTTAAATACTAATAATGTAATAATGTGAGGCATAAAAATGACATTTCATGCTCTCAGTGAAATAATGGATGGATGCTAATTTGCATATTTGTTGTTTGTTGAGCTGAATGACTCCTTCTTTTGACTTTTGTCTATTTTAAACACATATTTTGTACATTTAAGTGATGTATTAAAGACATTTCTACAGAATAAATGTGTTAAATGTTTTATTATCATGTTATTATTATCTGTGATTGGTAACTATGGCAACATGCAGATATTAGTTTAAAAAAAGAAAAAGAAAAATGTAATTTAAGATTAGATGAGATGATGTGGTTTCTATTTCCAACATTTCTTTTATCCATTAAGCGTTAATGCTCTATATATAAAGTCTTTATATGAGAGATGGAGAGGCCCCACCTTGTGTGTGTGTGTGTGTGTGTGTGTGTGTGTGTTTGCTGAAGGTGCATGCAGAGTCACGTACTGAGCTGCAGGAGGGAGGAGAATGAGGAGGAGGAGGAAGAGGAGGAGGAGGAGGAAGAGGAGGAGGAAGAGGAGGGGGATTTTAAAAGAAGACAAGGAGGCAGCAGAAATGTGAGGTGAAAGAAGTGAAATGGCAGATTTTTTTTTTTTTTTTTTTTTTCACAGAGGACGACAGAGACACAGAAATACAGACGATTATTGATCAAAGAGGGACGAAGATGAGAGAGGAAGACGAGAGAGGAAGACGAGAGGACTGCAGCAGAGTCGATCGCTGCGTCCTGATTCAGGCTTTTAAGAGACACAACACAACTAACACCTCACAGAAGAGAAGATAAAGAAGATAAAACATAATAAAAGTATAAAAATAGAGAAGTTTATATGATTATTTAAACTCTTTAACCCTAACCCTGTTGTCCTCGAGTCAAGGAAGGAAGGGAGGAAGGGAGGGGGGAGGAAGGAAGGAAAGAAGGACAGAGGAAAGAAGGAAGGGTGGAAGGAGGGAGGGAGGGAGGAAAGAAAGAGAGAAGGAGGGAGGGAGGAAGGACAGACGGAAGGAAGGAGGGAGGAAGGACAGGCGGAAGGAAGGGAGGAGGGAGGGAGGATAGAAGGGAGGGAGGAAGGGAGGAAAGGAAAGAAGGAAGGAGGGAGGGAGTAAGGACAGATGGAAGGAAGGGAGGAGGGAGAGAGGGAGGGAGGGAGGAAGGAAGGGAGGGAGGAAAGGACAGATGGAAAGAAGGGAGGAAGGGTGGAAGGAGGAGGGAGGAGGAAAGAAGGGAGGAAGGAAAGAAAGAGAGAAGGAGGGAGGGAGGGAGAAAGGAAAAGAGGTAGGGAGGAAGGAAGGAAAGAAGGAAGGGAGGAAGGAGGGAGGAGGGAGAAAGGAAAAGAGGTAGGGAGGAAGGAAGGAAAGAAGGAAGGGAGGAAGGAGGAGGGAGGGAGAAAGGAAAAGAGGAAGGGAGGAAGGAAGGAGGAAGGAAGGAAGGAAGGAAGGAAGGGAGGAGGGACGGAGGAAAGGAAAGAAGGAAGGAAGGACGGAGGAAAGAAGAAAGAAGGAAAGAAGGAAGGAAGGAAAGAAGGAAGGAAGGAAGGAAAGAAGGAAGGACAGACGAACGGAAGGAAGGATGGAAGTAAGGAAGGAAAAAAGGAAGAAAGACAGCAAAGAAGGAAGGAAGGAAAAATGAAGGAAGGAAGGCAGGAAGGAAGGAAGGAAGGAAGGACAGACGAATGGAAGGAAGGAAGGAAGGAAGGAAAAAAGGAAGGAAGGAAGAAAGCAAGGAAGGACAGATGAACAGAAGGAAGGAAGGAAGGACAGACGAACGAAGGAAGGAAAGAGGGAAGGAAGGAAGGAAGGAAGGAAGGATGGAAGGAAAAGAGGAAAGGAAAAGAGGGAAGGAAAGAGGAAGGAAGGAAGGAACCAAACAACCAAAAGTTGGCAACAGCTGCTTAAATCACACTTTCCTGATTTAATTTAAGTTTTAATTTCCCTTTTTATTGCTTTTTATCTCTTTTAAATATAATTTGTCTATTTTTGCTTTTTTTCCTGCATTGAAATTAGTGAGCTTTTCTAACTCTGACGAACGGAAGGAAGGAAGGAAGGAGGGAAGGAAGGAAGGAGGACAGACGAATGGAAGGAAGGAAGGAAGGAAGGAAGGAGGGAATGAAAGAAGGAAGGAAGGAAGGAAGGAAGGAAGGAGGACAGACGAAAGGAAGGGAAGGAAGGAAGGAAAGAGGACAGACGAAAGGAAGGAAGGAAGGAAGGAAGGAGG
>NC_070598.1:3334483-3384483 GCF_027409825.1 Scomber japonicus | reverse complement strand
AGATTAAAAGATGATACTTTACATGCAATTTAATATAAATAAGAGCTGAAATGATTAGTCAGTTAATCAATAAAGCAAACATGCAGGATATATTCTCTGGTTTCAGCTTCTCAGATGTCAGGATTTAAGCTTTTTTCTTTGTCATTTCTTTCATTTCTTTGACAGTAAATTTAATACATTTTACTTTTGGATGAAACCAGCTAAATTAACCCATCACCATCGCCTCAGATAAATTATAAATGACATTTTTAAACACATTTGTAGCATTTAAAGGACTTGATTAATCACTGAATCATAAAAAAATAAGCTGCAGATTGATCAATAATGAAAATAATCAGCTGATGTCTCCAAAAATACATAAAACCACAACACAGCAACAACATAAAACACATTAATATGAGATTTATAGACAATTATCTATCCTTCTTTAGCTTGTAAAACAACATGATATCATCTATTCTACCTCACCTTTTATTAATGTGCATATTTACTGCATGCACTTTTGAATTGTGTCATTTTCTTCACTGAATAAACTTATTTAAATACTAATAATGTAATGATGTGAGGCATAAAAATTACATTTCATGCTCTCACTGAAATAAATGGATGGATACTAATTTGCATATTTGTTGTTTGTTGCTGAATGACTCCTTCTTTTGTCTTTTGTCTATTTTAAACACATATTTTGTACATTTAAGTGATGTATTAAAAGACATTTCTAGAGAGTAAATGTGTTAAATTATTATGTTATGTTATGTTGGTTACTATGGCAACATGCAGATATTAGTTTAGTGTTGCAAGGGCCTAAAAAAAAAGAAAAAAGAAAGATGTAATTTAAGATTAGATGAGATGATGTGGTTTCTATTTCCAACATTTCTTTTATCCATTAAGCATTAATGTGTTTCTAAGCTGCTGTAAATGCTCTATATATAAAGTCTTTATATGAGAGATGGAGAGGCCCCACCTTGTGTGTGTGTGTGTGTGTGTGTGTGTGTGTGTTTGCCTGAAGGTGCATGCAGAGTCACGTACTGAGCTGCAGGAGGGAGGAGAAATGAGGAGGAGGAGGAAGAGGAGGAGGAAGAGAGAGGAGGAGGAGGAGGAGAGGAGGGGGATTTAAAAAAGAAGACAAGGAGGCAGCAGAAATGTGAGGTGAAAGAAGTGAAATGGCAGATTTTTTTTTCACAGAGGACGACAGAGACACAGAAATACAGACGATTATTGATCAAAGAGGGACGAAGACAGGAGAGGAAGACGAGAGGACTGCAGCAGAGTCGATCGCTGCGTCCTGATTCAGGATTTTAAGAGACACAAACACAACTAACACCTCACAGAAGAGAAGATAAAGAAGGTAAAACATAATAAAAGTATAAAAATAGAGGAGTTCATTAACCCTCCTGTTGTCCTCGAGTCAAGGAAGGAAGGGAGGAAGAAGGAAGGGAGGAAGGAAAAGAGGTAGGGAGGAAGGGAGGGAGGATAGAAGGGAGGGAGGAAGGACAGATGGAAGGAAGGGAGGAGGGAGGGAGGGAGGATAGAAGGGAGGGAGGAAGGACAGATGGAAGGAAAGGAGGAGGGAGGAAGGACAGATGGAAGGAACGGAGGATAGAAGGGAGGGAGGAAGGGAGGAAAGGAGGGGGGGGGGGAAGGAAAGAAGGAAGGAAAAGAGAGAGGAAGGAAGGAGGGAATGAAAGAAAGAGAGAAGGAGGGAGGGAGGAAGGACAGAGGAAAGAAGGAAGGGAAGAGGGAGGGAGGAAAGAAGGAATGAAGGAAGGTAGGATGTAGGGAGGGAAAAAGGAAGGAGGGAGGGAGGAAGGAGGGAAAGAAGGACAGAGGAAAGAAGGAAGGAAGGAAGGAAGGAAGGAAGGAAGGAAGGGAGGGAGGACAGAGGAAAGAAGGAAGGGAGGAAGGAGGGGAGGGAGGAAAGAAGGAAAGAAGGAAGGAAGGAAGGAAGGAAGGAGGGAGGCAAGAAAGAAAGAAGGAAGGAAGGAAGGAAGGAAGGAAGGAAGGAAGGAAGGAAGGAAGGAAGGAAGGGAGGAAGGAAGCTAAGATCCAACTTCTCTTACTCTGACTGTGTTTTATTATAATTATATATCATTATTATCTGTCTGACGTCTACAGCTGATAATATTACATCACTTCATTATTCATCAGACAGACAGGAAGTGAATCTGAAGCTATTTAATAATCTATCTATATCGTCATTTATTGAGCAGAAAACACCTTTACATGATAGTTAATATAATATATTTGACTTTTGGACAAAATAAACTATATATTTTTTTACATTTTGTACAGTTTTATAGATGATTATGATACAATAATGATTAATTGGGTAATCAGCAGCTCTCTTTTTTATTATCTTTTTATCTATTTCATCTATTTCTTCTTTATTTTTATTCTATTTTATTTAAAATCGATGTCACTGTTTTTATGTAATTTCATTTTTATTTCTCATAGTCTCCAATTGTTGTTTTGTTTACATTTTAGGAAGGACAGATGAACAGAAGGAAGGAAAGGAAGGAAGGAAGGAAGGAAGGAAGGAAGGAAGGAAGGACAGATGAACAGAAAGAAGGAAGGAAGGAACCAAAACAACCAAAAGTTGGCAACAGCTGCTTAAATCACACTTTCCTGATTTAATTTAAGTTTTAATTTCCCTTTTTATTGCTTTTTATCTCTTTTAAATATAATTTGTCTATTTTTGCTTTTTTTCCTGCATTGAAATTAGTGAGCTTTTTTAACTCTGACGAACGGAAGGAAGGAAGGAAGAGAGGAAGGAAGGAAGGAAGGAAGGAAGGAAGGAAGGAAGGAAGGAAGGAAAGACAGAAGGAAGGAGGGAAGGAAAGAAGGAAGGAAAGTCAGAAGGAAAGAAGGAAGGACAGACAAACGGAAGGAAGGAAGGAAGTAAGGAAGGAAAAAAGGAAGGAAGGCAGGAAAGAAGGAAGGAAGGAAGGAGGGAAGGAAGGAAAAAAGGAAGGAAGGAAGGAAGGAAGGAAGAAAGGAAGGAAAAAAGGAAGAAAGGAAGGAAGGAAGGACAGATGAACAGAAGGAAGGAAGGAAGGAAGGAAGGACAGATGAACAGAAGGAAGGAAGGAAGGAAGGAAGGAAGAAAGGAAGGAAAAAAGGAAGAAAGGAAGGAAGGAAGGACAGATGAACAGAAGGAAGGAAGGAAGGAAGGAAGGAAGGAAGGAAGGAAGGACAGATGAACAGAAGGAAGGAAGGAAGGAAGGAAGGAAGAAAGGAAGGACAGATGAACAGAAGAAAGGAAGGAAGGAAGGAAGGAAGAAAGGAAGGAAAAAAGGAAGAAAGGAAGAAAGGAAGGACAGATGAACAGAAGGAAGGAAGGAAGGAAGGAAGGAAGAAAGGAAGGAAAAAAGGAAGAAAGGAAGGAAGGAAGGACAGATGAACAGAAGGAAGGAAGGAAGGAAGGAAGGAAGGAAGAAAGGAAGGACAGATGAACAGAAGGAAGGAACGAACGAAAACAACCAAAAGTTCGCAACTGCTACTTTCCTGATTTAATATTTAATTTAAGTTTTAATTTCCCTTTTTATCACTTTTATCTTTATTTTAAATATAATTATAATTTTAGTTTAGCAGATTCTTACAATAAAAGACGAACCAAACTATCTGAGTGTGTTATTAAAACCTCTCGGTTGAGTTATTGATTCACGGTGAGCTGAATTATCTGCTTGTCACTGAGCTGCATCGACTCTCTCTGCCAGTAACACACCATACGCTGACGGTGATGTCATCGCCTCCCACGGGACCGACTGATCATTATGTCATTAATAATATGCATATGAGAGGAAGAGGAGGAGGGGGGGGGGGAGGGGGTTAGGAAGGAGGAGAAGGAGAGGATTAGGAAGGAGGAAGGAGGGAGGAGAGAGGATTAGGAAGGAGGAGGAGGAGGGGGGAGGGAGGTTGTTAGTATGCAAATAGAGCAGTTAAATCAATAAAGATGGTGACTCCTCCCCTCTCTCTCTCTCTCTTGTTAACAAGGGAAGGAAGGAAGGAAGGAAGGAAGGAAGGAAGGAAGGAAGGACAGAAGGAAGGAAGGAAGGAAAGAAGGAAGGAAGGAAGGATGGATGGATGGATGGATGAATGGATGGAAGGAAAGAAGGAAGGAAGGAAGGAAGGAAGGAAGGAAAAGAAGACAGGAAGAGGATAAAGAAGAAAGGGAGGATGGAACGACAGGCGAATGGAAAGAAGGGCAGACAGAAGGAAGGAAGGAAGGATGGATGGATAGAAGGAAGGAAGGAAGGAAGGAAGGAAGGAAGGAAGGAAAGAAGGAAGGAAAGAAGGAAGGAAGGAAGGAAGGAAGGAAGGAAGGAAGGAAGGATGGATGGATAGATGGATGGATGGATGGATGGAATGAAGGAGGGAAGGAAGGAAGGAAGGAAGAAAATATGGAAGGAAAGAAGGAAGGAAGGAAGGAAGGAAGGAAGTAAGGACTGAAGAAGACGACAGTAAGGAAAAAGGGAAGGAAGGAAGGAAAATAAGACGAAGGAAAGATGGAAGGAAGGAAGAAGGAAGGAAGGAAAAGATGGCGACTCCTCTCTCTCTCTCTCTGCATCTCTCTCTCTCTCTCTTCCCCCCTCTCTCTGTCTATCTCTCCCCCCCCCCCCCCCTCTCTCTCTCTCTCTCTCTCTCTCTCTCTCTCTCTCTCGTTAACTCTTCATCTGCAACAGTCTCTTAAAATAATTTATAATAGAAACAATAAAAAGCTGAAGTTAAGATATAAAGCGATGAGTCGGTTCAGTTCTTAGTGAAGTTGTTGCCCACTCATGACTCACACAGAGCAGAAAGTCATCGTTATTTTTATATATAAAGATCATTTACTGTCACTAAAAGCAGCCGAGCATGAGCCGCTTCCTCTCTGTTCAATATTCAATCCATTAACTAACAAATAAAATTTAAAAAAAGACAAACAGGAAGTGAGGAAATGTGATAAAAGAATAAAGAAGGAAGGAAGGAAGGAAGGATGGATGGGAAGGAAGGAAGGAAGGAAGGAAAGAGAAATGGAAGAAAGGGAGGTGATGCAGGATATGTGTGTGTGTGTGTGTGTGTGTGTGTGTGTGTGTGTGTGTGTGTGTGTGTGTGTGTGTGTGTGTGTGTGTATAACCCTAACCCAGACAGATACACTGCAGGTTTTGGTGTCTGATATAGTCGGATGCACACAATTGGTCAGCTGACAGGAAGTCGTTAGAGCTTCTGCTTTAACTCCCAAGTTCAGCCCAAAACAACATCAGCTGGAAACACTCGGCTACAGACGGAGACGGACGGAGGGACGGAGGGGAAGTGATCAGTGATGAATGAAAAATGAAGACGATGCTTTTCTTCATCTTTCATCAGAGTTACATGTGATGGAGTTTATTAGGTTGATTGTAAGTTAAGGTTAACAATATGATCTCTGCTAAGGAAGGAAGGAAGGATGGATGGATGGAAGGGAGGAAGGAAGGACAGACAAACAGAAGGAAGGAAGGAAGGGAGGAAGGGAGAAAGGAAGGACAGACAAACAGAAGGAAGGAAGGAAGGGAGGAAGGGAGAAAGGAAGGAAAGAAGGACGGATGGAAGGGAGGAAGGAAGGAAAGAAAGAAAGAAGGAAGGGAGGGAGGAAGGAAAGAAAGAAAGAAGGAAGGGAGGAAAGAAGGAAGGAAGGAAGGAAGGAAGGAAGGAAGAAATGAAGGATTTGTGTACTGTATTGAGTGTATTTAATATTCATGTTGTTTTGAAGCTGAATCC
Source organism: Scomber japonicus (assembly GCF_027409825.1). Taxonomy (NCBI): domain Eukaryota; kingdom Metazoa; phylum Chordata; class Actinopteri; order Scombriformes; family Scombridae; genus Scomber; species Scomber japonicus. Next base: position 3,378,747 of record NC_070598.1, on the reverse strand, counting down.
TTTAAAACTAGAAACAGACGAACGGAAGGAAGGAAGGAAGGAAGGAAGGAAGGAAGGAAGGAAGGAAGAAACATTTAATAAATAAAGAATCCAAACATGTTTTATCGTGCTGTGACCTCTGACCTTCTCAGACTCCTGATGGTAGCGTCTCTTCTCCTCGGCCGCCATCCTGCGCTGCTTCTCCTTCCTCTTCTGCTCCTCCATCTTCCTCCCTCGCTCCTCGCTGCGGCGCTCCAGCTGCTGCTGAGCGCGGCGCTCTTTATCACGAAGAACCTCGGCTAACTCTGCAGGAGAAACAGGAAGTACTTTAACTCATGGTTTAACAGTTTATTCTTCTCCTACGTTACTTCATATTTCTACTTCTACTTCATCCTCAGACAGCTTTTAGTAATAATAATGAGCAAATTATATATTATTAATTATTTTGATGATGTAATACTTGTTTTACTCATTTTAAAAGTGTCAAAGTGCCTAAAATTGCTTCTCATTACATCACACTGAACTAAATATCTTTCAAACTAGATTTCATGCTTTTACTTTGAAATCCAGGATATTATAAAGCATTTTTGTTACCACTTCCTGTTTTCATATATAGTCATATATATGCGTGCATGCCTGTGTGTGTGTGTGCGTGTGTGTGTTTGTGTGTGTGTGCATGCATGTGTGTGTGTGTGTGTGTGCGCCTGTATCTGTGTGTGTGTGCATGTGTGTGTGTGTATCTGTGTCCATGTATGTCTGTGTGTGTGTGTGTGTGTGCGTGTGTGTGTGTGTCTGTATGTATGTGTGTGTGTGTGTGTGTGTGTGTGTGTGTGTGTGTGTGTGTGTGTGCGTGCGTGCGTGAGTATGCGTGTGTGTCCATGTATGTCTCTGTGTGCGTGTGTCTGTCTGTTTATGTGTGTGTGTGTGTGTGTGTGTGTGTTTATGTGTGTGTGTGTGTATATGTGTCTCTGTGTTTATGTGTGTGTGTGTGTGTGTGTGTGTGTGTCTGTATGTATGTGTGTGTGTGTGTGTGTGTGTGTGTGTGCGTATGTATCTGTGTATGTGTGTGTGTGTGTGCGTGTGTGTGTGTTTGTGTGTGTGTGTGTGCCAGTAATAACAGATGAACGGCCCACTCTCAGATCTCCACCAGCTGGACGGTTGGTTCGTACCTTGTGTCTTCTCTCTGTCCTCTCGTCTCTCTTTCACTAGATGCTGCCGCTCGCTCCTCAACGAACCTCCAGACACAAAGACACAGATCAGTTTGAGTAGCGGCAGTTTGTAACGTTAACATCTGCTTCATGAGTCGGACATTAACCCTTTATTGGGCAAATAATTATATTTGGTAACTTCTGTAAATATCCCAAAATATCCTTCCTTCCTTCCTTCCTTTCCTTCCTCCCTTCCTTCTTTCCTCCGTCCTTCCTCCCTCCCTCCTTCCTTCCCTTCCTTCCTTCCTTTCCTTCCTCCCTGCCTTCTTTCTTCCCTTCCTCTTTTCTTTTCTCCCTCCCTCGTTCCTTATTTCCTCCGTCCTTCCTTCCTTTCCTTCCTTCCATCTGTCCTTCCTCCCTCTCTCCTTCTCTCCTCCCTTCCTTCTTTCCTTCCTCCGTCCTTCCTTCCTTTCCTTCCTTCCATCTGTTCTTCCTCCCTCCCTCCTTCTCTCCTCCCTTCCTTCTTTCCTTCCTCCATCCCCCTTTCTTCTTCCTTCCTTCCTTCCTTCTTTCTTCCCTTCTTCCCTTCCTCCCTCCTTCTCTCTTTCTTTCCTCCCCCTACCTTCCTTCCTTCCTTCTTTCCTCCGTCCTTCCTTCCTTTCCTTCCTTCCTCCCTCCTTTCCTTCCTTCCCTTCCTTCCTTCCTTCCTTCCATCCTTCCCTCCTTCCTTCCTTCCTCTCAATGAGTGTCCTATAAAGGGCTAAATAAATATTAAATACGTCATTACACCTTTAAATACTCACTATGTCTAATAACTAACCCTTTATTTGATAGTTGATGGTTGTAACTTGTATATATTTGTGTTATTTTGGTCTTTTTATTCTCATATTTCATATTTCATACAAGTGCACGGTTGCCATGGTAACGCTGCAGCTATAAAGTCGATCACCAAGGGAACAAAATCTCAGACCTATCAGAGAGAGACTGAGAGAGTCTTACTAATTAAAACTGTCTGATCCATCTGTAGCTAGACTGTCTTACTGTGTTATTTGTATTAGGAATAAGGGAAGGTGGAAGGAAGGGAGAGAAGACAGGAAGGAAGGAAGGAAGGATGGAAGGAAAAGAAGAGTGGAAGGAAAGATGGAAGGAAGGAAGGAAGGAAGGAAGTAAAGACAGATGGGAAGGAAGGAAAGACAGATGGGAAGACAGATGGAAGGAAAGAAGGAAGGAAAAGAAGACAGGGAGGAAGGAAGGAAGGAAGGGAGGAAAGAAGGAAGGAAGAGAAGACAGGAAGGCACGAAATAAAGAAAGGAAGGAAGAAAGAAAGAAAGAAAGAAAGAAAGAAAGAAAGAAAGAAAGAAAGAAAGGACAGATGGAAGGAAAGCGGGCTGGATTGGACTCCTCTGCGGACCGGTTCTAGCCAGCGACCCTCATGTTTAACCTCCCTGCTTTAATATGTCATTAACTAGTTATTCAGCTTCACCACAGAAATCACTCATTAGTATTTTAAGTTTCTTTTAATTATGATTTTATTTCACTGAGACGGAGCTCACACAGTTCACAGTTCCTTTAAGCAATAAATAACTCAGATCAGAGCTGTGTGTCATCAGCTGTTCACACGATGACATCACAGCCCAGAGTCTGCAGGCTGTCAGCGCCATCAGTGATTAATAAAGAGACTGAACATTATAAACTCAGACCCTCGTTACAGCACGATGAATATACGCGGTTTCATTTCTGTGTTTTGTATCGAATCAGTTTAAGTTTATTTATCTTTTCCACTATAATAAATACAGCTGAGTGAAACTAAAACATACTATCTCTACTTTCATATCCCACTCATATATAAATCGCTTTCATATTGTGGACAGCTGTTTTATTATATATGCATCATGATGGATTTTGATGCATTTGATGGCTTAGTAATACTACTGCATCAAACCCTTATATACAGTCTATGGTCAAACCATACACTACCACTTCATCTGCAGTAAGTTTAAATTGTGCATGAAAGAGATATAACCAATGAATCTCTGCTTTAAAAAGAGATATTAATATTGGGAAGTTATCAGCAGTATGTCAGCCTGCTATTTGAAAAAAAAGGCTAAAATGAAATAAGAGTATTATTTTTTTAACCATTATTCTACATAGTACTCATACTCAATGGGAAGAAATGTCCTATATTAGTGGAAACAAAGTGTTAAAGCTAATATATGAATCATAAATATTATTTAACCCTCCTGTTGTCCTCGGGTCAAGGAAGGACAGAAGGAAGGATAGGAGGAAGGAAGGAAAGGAGGAAAAGAGGAAGGAAGGAAGGAAGGAAGGAAGGAAAGGAGTAAGGACGAAAAGAGGAAGGAATTTAGGACAGAAGGAAGGGAGGAAGGAAAGGAAGGAAGGAAGGAAGGAAGGAAAGGAGTAAGGACGAAAAGAAGAAGGAATTTAGGAGAGAAGGAAGGGAGGAAGGAAGGGAGGGAGGAAAGGAGGAAAGAAGGAAGGGAGGAAGGAAGGGAGGGAGGAAAGGAGGAAAGAAGGAAGGAAGCAAGGAAGGATGGAAGGAGGAAGGAGCAAAGAAAGAGGGAAGGAAGGAAGGAAAGAAGGAACAGTCAAACGAGATGGGGTCAATTTGACCCGGAGGGGACGACAGGAAGGTTAAGGTGGAATTTAAACACTGCACCTGCAGAATTACCACTTTATAGATTATTATACCCTTACTTTTACTCTGGATGAGGTCATATTTCTAATTATCTGTCCTGCCCTGGCTTTATATACAGATGGATATTTATAAAGCTGTGAGTTTTACCTGGAGGGCTCCTGTGACTGGACGGAGAGCGAGCAGGGGACGAGTTCCTACTGGAGAGCAGCGGTGCAGGAGGAGGGGCCAAAGCTGAGAGAAAAAACCAACAAGACATGAATCATACTACACATGAAGCCCAGAGGCAGATCCTGCAAAACACAACATATAAAAGAGAGGACAGAGGAAAGAGGAAAGAGGAGCGGCTGCATGTAGAAATGTCATGTCTGACATCTGGTATTCAAATGCAATAAATCTGTCAATCATTGCATCACCTTCAGGGTTGAATGTCAATGTAAGCTGTCAATGCACTGGAAGGAAGGAAGGAAGAGAAGACATTAAGGAAAGATGGAAGGAAGGAAGGAAGGAAGGAAGGAAGGAAGGAAGGAAGAGAAGAGAAGACATTAAGGAAAGATGGAAGGAAGGAAGGAAGGAAGGAAGGAAGAGAAGAGAAGACATTAAGGAAAGATGGAAGGCAAGGCAAGGCAAGGCAGTTTTATTTATATAGCGCATTTCATACACAATGGCAATTCAATGTGCTTTACATAAAACAGAAAAACATGTAATTTGAGAACTTAAAACATACAATTAACCCCCCCCCCCACCCCCCCATAATAAAAACAAAGTACAGAAAAATAGAAAGACATAAAAAAAATGATTGCAGCATAAAATAATAAATTAGCTTTAAAATCATTAAAAGGACAAAGAGTGCAAATGAAAGATTAAAATGTAAAGTGCTTTAAAAGAGCTCAATCATAAGCACAGGAGAAGAGAAATGTTTTTAACCTGGATTTAAAAGTGTTCACTGTTGGGGCTGATTTCAGTTCTGCTGGTAGTTTGTTCCAGTTGTGTGCAGCATAACAGCTAAAAGCTGCTTCACCATGTTTAGTTTGAACTCTGGGCTCAACTATCTGACCTGAGTCAGTAGATCTCAGAGCTCTACTGGGTTTATATTCTACTAACATGTCATTCATGTATTCTGGACCTAAACCATTCAGTGATTTGTAGACCAGTAGCAGAACTTTAAAATCTATTCTATAGCTGACTGGGAGCCAGTGTAAAGACTTTAGAACTGGAGTAATGTGCTCTGATCTCTTTGTTCTGGTTAAAACTCGAGCTGCAGCGTTCTGAATGAGCTGCAGCTGTTTAATGCTTTTTTGTGGGAGTCCAGTCAGAAGACCGTTACAGTAGTCGAGTCTACTTGAGATGAAAGCATGAATCAACTTCTCCTGGTCTGTTTGGGACATAAAAGGAAGGAAGGAAGGAAGGAAGGAAAGATGGACGGAAGGAAGGAAGAGAAGGAAGGATGGAAGGAAAAGAAGACAGTAAGGAAGGAAGGAAGGAAGGAAGGAAAAGAAGACAGTAAGGAAAGATGGACGGAAGAAAGAGAAGGAAGGAAGGAAGGAAGGAAAAGAAGACAGTAAGGAAAGATGGACGGAAGAAAGAGAAGGAAGGAAGAGAAGGAAGGATGGAAGGAAGGAAGGAAGGAAAAGAAGACAGTAAGTAAGTAAGGAAGGAAGGAAGAGAAGACAGTAAGGAAGGAAGGAAGAGAAGACAGGAAGAAAAGATGGAAGGAAGAAAAGATGGAAGGAAGGAAGGAAGGAAGGAAGAGAAGACAGTAAGGAAAGAAGGCAGCAAGGAAGGCAGTAAGGAAGGAAGGAAGGAAGGAAGGAATTAAGGATGTTTAACCTCCCTGCTTTAATTCAAATGCAATAAATCTGTCAATCATTGCATCACCTTCGACCCTCGAGTCCCTTCCTCTTATATTTTTACTCCTCAATCCTTCAAACTGACATGAAACACATCTACATATTGACCCATGTTTGACTGCACACACACACACACACACACACACACACACACACACACACACACACACACACACACACAGGGGAGATGATGACTGCCTTCCTTCCAGTCTTTTAAATATGCTAATAAATGCTAAAACCCAAAAAAAGATCCCCAATGGATCCTCTTGGCTTTAATCTGCTCTTAAAAGATGACATCACACATGCAGAAATCAGCTGAGACACTTCTTTTTTTTCTTTTAAGGCGACAAAAGGCTTCTTTCAGACGAGGTGTGTGTGTGTGTGTGTGTGTGTGTGTGTGTGTGTGACAGGCTGCTGCATTGATGGTTGATTTATGTGACAGACTGCTACAGACGTCCTGCACAGTCAACCTAAATGAGATGAATAGAGAGAAATATATATACAATGCAGCACATTAAAAAAAAAAGAAGAAAAAGAAAAAGCATCAGGATCTATAAAAGTACTCCTATATATATATTCAGATGCAATAAGGACACCCTGCAATGATTAATTAACTAATTCTGTGATATATATATAGTGCAGAATATATACTGTCATATTCCGCATAGAGCCTTTTGGTATTTATAGCTATAATCCTCAGAGCATTGCAGTGTGTTTTTCCAATAGGCTGCATATGGATGTCAAGGCCATGCAACATGCAAAAAAACAAAGCTTAAATAATGATGCATTCAAGTACCTGATCAATGCACATGCTATTATATACACAACCTAATCATCTGCATTAATTAAACATATATATCCAGATGCAAGAAAATCGATTTATGGTGGCATTGCCCTTTAAAAATAAACATATAGCCATGAAGACGTCTTATAGTCTGATTAGGAGTCATTTTTATTAATATTGGTGAATATATGTTGCATTTAAGTGCCTGACTAATGCATATGTCATTATATTCACAGTCTAATAATCTGCATTAATGGAAAATATATATCCAGATGCAGGAAAATCAATTTATGGTGGCATTGCCCTTTAAATATAAACATCAAGTATAAAAGCATATAGCCATGAAAACGCCTTAGAGCCTGATTAGGAGTCATTTTTATTAATATTGGTGAATATATGTTGCATTTAAGTGCCTGATCAATGCATATGCTATTATATTCACAGTCTAATAATCTGCATTAACGTAAAATATATATCCAAATACATTAAAACCAATATATACCCATATTATGTTGGCATTGTCCTTTAAAATAAACACATTAAGCACACAGAATAGCTATGAATAAGTCTTTCAGCTTGATTAGGGTATTTAAAGGGCAATGCATGCTTTTTTTAAAATGAAGAAATCGTTCATTTTAAGGATTTACGGCTATAAATCAAGAGTCTGGATCAATAATCAAAATGCACTGACTGTCAAACGCCCTTTTTTTATTTTATGACACTGCATGAATAGCAGATAACACACATGAACGCATCTTTTTCCTCCTCACCTGTCATTTCAGGGAAGCTCGGCACCACCTCAGTCATCTCAATGGTCGTCGAGTAAATGTTATTACCTGGAGGGGTGGTGGTGATGGAGGAGGGGGTGCAAAGCCAGGAGGGTTAGATCTAATAACGATCCCCTGCAGAGGCTCACAAAAAAACCGCCCAAACCACCCCGACTGAAAATCCCGAGAGAGGAGAAGAGCCGGTTGAAACGCGATGACTCAGGGAAAGACTGAGGAAAACATGATGCTGTGAGGAGGAGCGGCTGAGCTGTGCGGAGAGAAAGGAGAGGAAAGAGGAGGAGGGAGGGGGGAGGAGAGGTGGGGAGAGGAGGAGAGCGGATCCATATGTTTGAGCTCTACTTTCTCACAGCCATGCATGAAAGATAAAAAGCATTACATCATAAAAGAAATGTGTATTATTTTAATTATAATGTTGGTTTAAATCAGTTAGACTCATTAAAAGGCAACAAACAGTCCAATTTGATGAAGGAAGGAAGGAAGGAAGGAGACAGGAAGCAAGGAAAGATTGAAGGAAGGAGGGAAGGAAGGAAGGAAGGAAGAAAGGAATGAAGGACAGATAAAAGGAAGGAAGAAAAGAAGGAAGGAAGGAAGAAAGGGAAGAAGGACAGATAAAAGGAAGGACGGAAGAAAGCTATGAGGGAAGGAATAAAGGGAGGAAGGACAGATAGAAGGAAGGAATGAAGGAAGGAATGAAGGAAGAAGCGATGACAGGAAGGAAAGAAGGAAGGAGAAAAGGAAAGATGGAAGGATGGGAGAAGGAAGGAAAGAAGGAAGGAAGGAAGGAAAGAAGGAAGGAAGGAAGGAAGGAAGGAAGGAAGGAAAGATGGAGGGGAAGGAGGAAGAAAGAAAGAAGGAAGGAAGGAAACATTGAGAGGAAGGAGGGAGGAAAGAAGGAAGGGAGGAAGGAAAAAAAGTGGGCCGGATTGGACTCCTCAAAGGGCCGGTTCTGGCCCACGGGCCTCATGTTTGACATCCTCTTATAAAATGTGTGTTAAATGTTTAAAAAGGAATAATTTACTAATGAAAATGAGACTAAATGATTATAATTAATCTTTATTCACTCTTCGATGTGTGAGTGTGACCGCATCACAGTTGGCTCATTTACATATTAACACGCCAAAGATTGATGGCGTCGCCTAGCAACCAGGTAATAATAGCTCACACACAATTAATAATTACAGTTAAAAATATCTTTCTTTAAAAAGTTAAAAAATAACATCAAAAAATTTAAATTAAATATTGATTGATATAAATGTGTCTAACCCTTTTTGCCCCTTTCTCCTTCTCACGTGGCTGCATTTGTTAGCGCGAGCCCCCCCCGCCCCCCATCTTGTTGAAGCGCACGTGCCAGGAACCCAGCGGCGTTGTTACGTCACAGCTGGAGCGATGACGTAACGTTCCATGATGATACGGTTCAATGCACTGTGTTTACACTGTTCACAACATGTGGAGTCAGCTCAGATGGCAGCAGCGCTATAAAGAAAAACACATTAAAACTCAGTTATTTAAATTTAAAAATGACGTAATTACGTGATGACGTCATGATTATGCTTTATGATTTATTACTGAGGTCAAAGTGGCTGATTTTTTGATTTGTTTGTTACCTGGGACACACATAGCTAGTTTTTATGGCTTAGAAATATATTTTTATTTATACAAAGCAGCCTTAAAACTATCAAAACATGGAATAAAATGTGCATGTCCATATTTGGTTATTTAATTTAGTAGGCCTACTTTTTTTTTTTTTTGGTTAAAAAACGAGCAGCCTGTTTGGTCACGTGTCATTTTAAACAATATAACGTTACACAGTAATATGTACTCATATATACTAGTTAGCTTTAAAATAACTGAATAATATAATATACATATATATTTATTTCACTTTAATCTGTGCCATAATAAAAATATCACCTCTGGTTTATTACCACTCAATACCAATATTATTATCTTTATTTTTACTAAATTTTAGTTTTTTATATTTATATTTTATTTACTATTATTGTTCTTTATTCTTTTCTTTTCTTATTGCTGCTCTTTTATTCTATTTTACTGTCCACTTGCTGCTGCAACAATGCAAATTTAGTAAAGGAATATCTTTATAGTGTTCCTAATATTTTGTCCACACCATTAATATACATGAGGGGCAAAATATTAGTACAAAGCAGAATGAAACTGAGATGCAGTCCTTATAAAAGTGAAGAAAACTATAATAAATAAACAATGGCTTAACAATACTCATATATAGAATAAATATATAAAAAATATTGATGTCAAACAATTAAAAACAGCAATATATGAATTCAGTTACATGTTAAATATTAAAAAATGAGTAAAATCTTAAAGGTGTGACTTCAGATGTAACTTCCTTTGTAATAATCAACATTTTCATCAGTAACTGGAACACATTATATTTATTTTGTAGTTAAATTGTAATGTTTAAACATATATAAGACGAGATACATACAGTTAACATAGCAGGGTTGATAGTTGATGTTTAAGGTGAATATGTAATAAATGCTTTAATTTTCTTCCTGATTGATTTATTGTACTTTTAATCAGCATATAAGATAAAGTAAGTATATTTGTACCTGAAGGTTTGGATTTGGTTCACAGTTTAGGCGATAAGTGATTTGGCTTCATCCACAGTAACATATTAACAGAAAAAAGGTATTAAAAAAGGGCATTTAAAACAATTATAATTATAATATGTATAAAAGCATTTATGAGATATTTAATGTGTTGTATTATAGTGTTGAATTATTTGGTATAAAGCAGCAGCAGCACGAACTTCCCTCTGGCCTTCCCTTACTTTACATGTATGCATTTTTCTTGCTGAAATAAAAAAAGGGGAGAAAACTGTTTAGTGAGTCTGTAGTTGTTTAGAGTTCACTGTTGAGCCTTAAGGATTCTTCATCAGGGTAAAAACTCACTCATCAAGTTTCATCTGCTCATTAAATCAGACTGCTTTCATCCTGGAGGTCTGAGAATGGAACAGCGTCTCAATGTCGCCCCCTTCAGGCCAGAACAGGAAGTGCATGTATCATCCCCTAAAATCACTTTCCCCCCTACCAAGCTTCAGTGGAGTTAAGATCTTTATTGGAAACCCAGCCTTCAAACATCATAGTACATTTTTTTTTTATTAATTCAGAGTTACAACAATAGGGCCCCATGGAGGTCTAGAGCAGTGGTTCCCAAACTGAGGTCCTGGGCCCCTCTTAGGGAACATGGGGAGGTTTCCAGAGGGGCGCAGACAGAGAGAGAGAGAGAAAGAGGAGAAGGAGGCGGAGGAGGAAACTAGATGTTATGTCCTTTATGTCACCGTTATTGGGGTTTTTTTTTGGGAGGTTGAGGATGTGTAAAGATGTAAGACAGACGGCTCTGATCTGAGGTTTTAGGTTTAGTGTGTATGTGTGTGTGTCTCAGTGTGTGTGTGTGTCTCAGTGTGTGTGTCAGTGTGTGTGTGTGTGTGTGTTTGGGAACCGCTGGTCTAGCCTTAGACAGAACGGCCCGAGGTTCACCGCAGGGTCGAAGCGCCACAGAGCGAGCAGCAGCAGCCACGACGACGAAAGAGTTCAAACAACGACAAAAAAAACCATGGAAACAAAAAAAAAAAAAATCTGACAAAAAGACACAAATAAGGGAAACAATAGAAAAATACAATTTCATTCTTCTTTTGATTTAAGGGGAGGAAAACGGGGGTTGGGGGGGAATGGGGGTTGCCTTCAAATCGGCCATAGTTCAATCCAAAAAATAATATATAATAATAATAATGATAATAATACATAGTCAGTGGAATATGACGTTAAAATGAAAAAGATACAGACTCAAGTGTTCTTCTCTTTCTTGTCATTAATAAACAGCTTTCACTGTCTACGCCTTTATTTACGACAACTACAACGATACAGGACTGCCTGAAGAAGAGGAGGAAAAAAAATAACCAAAAAAAAAAAAAAAAACACAAAATGGTCAAAAACCTTTTTATTAGTGAATCCAGCGATTCTGTAGTTTTTTTTAAATTTTTTTTTTATCGTTGCTAAATTCCACATTAACTGTGAAATCAATATAAATACATTTTTTTTTAAAAAGATGACGCATTTCGACGCGTGTGTGTGTGTTGCAGTCATGGTATCGGCGCGAGTGTTTTTTTTTTGAGCGTTAACAGGAAATAAAAATTACAAAATTAAAAAAAAAAAAGAAAAAAAAAAAGAGGAGAAAACTCAAGTGTGACGTTTGTTGGATCTTTAACGCAAAAAAAAAAGAAAAAATGAAATAAAACTCAAGCGGTGATGCTCCTGATATTCACCTTCAAATGCAAATGCGATGCTGGTGGATCAGCCTCTACGGGTTGGTCGCCGGGGGCAACCCGCTGTGTCGCCGTCCGGCTGCTGCGAGCGATAAACTGAGACCTTTTCTGACTTCCTTTAAAAAAGCAGCAGCAGCATCTCATTCAGTCACTCGTTCATTCATTCACTCGTTCATTTAATCGTGTCGACAAACGAACTCATGAAGAAAAAAAAAAAAAAAGAAAAGTTGTGATTTCTGATTCTTCCCCCTCGTCGTGTGAAATGCACTTAAAAGTTCTCCAAAAAAACTCTACGAAGACGTCTACTGATGGTGAACAGACTGGAATAAATGGAAACATACTGTAATATTAATAAACTGTATTGGATTGGCATAGGCTGATCTTAATAAAAATAATTATTATCGGTGCGCTGTGTCGGCTCAAAATATCCCAATCGGAGCATCTCTAGTAAAATCCCACCTTCCCCTTCTAGTAGCAGGTCTTTAGATCTGGAAGAGAGGAGAAAAGAGGAGAAGAAAGGATCAGTTAGCATTAAATTATACTTTATTCATCCTTTATTATTATTATTAACCCTCCTGTTGTCCTTGAGTCAAGGAAGGGAGGGAGAAGGAAGGAAAGGAGGGAGGAAGAAGGAAGGGAGGAGGGAGGAAGAAAGAAGGAAAGGAGGGAGGGAGGAAGGAAAAAGGAAGGAAAGGAGGGAGGAAGAAAGAAGGAAAGGAGGGAACAGGGAAGGAAAGAAGGAAGGGAGGAAGGAAGGAAAGGAGGGAGGAAGGGAGAAAGGAAAAGAATAAGGAAGTAAGAAGCAAGGAAAGGAGGGAGGAAGGGGGAAAGGAAGAAAGGAAAAGAATAAGGGAGGAAGAAGCGAGGAAAGGAGGGAGGAAGGAAGGAGGGAGGAAGAAGGAAGGAAAGGAGGGAGGAAGGGAGGAAGGAAAGGAGGGAAGAAGGAAGGAAGGGAGGAAGGGAGAAAGGAAAAGAATAAGGGAGGAAGAAGCGAGGAAAGGAGGGAGGAAGGAGGAAGAAAGAATGAAAGGAGGGAGGAAGAAAGAAGGAAAGGAGGGAGGAAGGAGGGAGAAGGAAAGAAAGGAGGTAGGAAGGGAGGAAGGAAGGAGGAAGGAAAGGAGGGAAGAAGGAAGGAAAGGAGGAAGGAAGGAAAGGAGGGAGGAAGGGAGGAAGGAAGAAGGAAGGAAAGGAGGAAGGGAGGAGGGAAGAAGGAAGGAAAGGAGGGAGGGAGGAAGAAAGAAGGAAGGAAAGGAGGGAGGAAGGGAGAAAGAAAAAGAATAAGGGAGGAAGGAAGGAAAGAAGGACAGAGGAAAGAAGGAAGGAAGGAATGAAGTAAATTTAAAAAAGGAGCTTACATCATCAATGTCCTCATCATCATCACCAATGTCATCAAACTGGATATCCTCGTCGTCTCCGGGTCCGAAGGTATCTGTCTCGTTGATTTTGGCTGAGTGGAAGAAAGACAAGAGAGCAGCAGAGTTAGAGACAGGAAGTATATAACATCTATATTTATTTTAAAGGTTTATTTATAGCAAAAATAAATAAGTAAAATAAACAAATATGACAAAAATAAAGTAAAATACATGAGAAAATAAAAAAATAAATAATAATAATAATAATAATAATATTAAAAGAGAAAATAAGAATGATATAAATGCTTAGAAATTATACATAAAGTAGAATAAATAAAATAAAGTAAAATACATGAGAGAAAATAAAAAAAATAAATTAAATAAGAAAAAGAGAAAATAAGAAAAAAGTTTATTAAAAGTTAGAGTAAAAAATCAATGTTAAAATAGAATAAAAAGACAAAAGTCAAATGAAATAAAAGCGATGAAGCTTAATAAAAACCAGATTAAAACTAGGTGAAAAAATTAAAAATATAATCACAGAATAATGAAACTGAAATTAGATTAAAATTCTGCATTTAAAGTTGTGATCACTGTGAAGGGAAACGACGCCCCCTGCTGTTCAGACTGAAGCTCTGCATCACAGTAAACCACAGAGAGGAGCTGATATCTGCTGTTAGAGGCTACAGGAAGTTTATGGACTCTGTTACAGATTAAACTAGAAACTAACTGGATGTTTTCACACTTATAGTTTGATTGTTTGTGGTGGAAAGTAGAAACACTTTGATACTTCCTACTTCTGGTCATTTTTGGGAAATGATACAGTTTGAAAACGAGGTGCAGCTGTGACTGGACAATAATCTGATGCATTAGAGTCACTTCAAGAAGAAATATGAATGAAATATATAATTTTATCAACAATTCAGAGCTCCCCATACCCATAATTCATATAAACATAAAAACATATAAATATATAATAAAAAGTAGCAGCTGTAAAACTCACCGTGCTCTGGAAGCTCTCCGTACGCTTTCAAACTACGAGCCTCGTCTGCGTTGTACTTGAGGATGACGTCAGCTTTGTTATCCTGAGAAACAGAGACAAAGAGAGAAAGAGTTAATACGGACATGTTTAAAAAGATAAAACCTCATTTAATAATTGGACGTTCAGCTGCATAATCAACATCAGATTCTAGATTATTAACATATTAAATTAGTTAAAAATCATCTTAATAATATCAGCGTAGGAAAAACACTGGGTTGAAAGTTTCATGTTTCTTTTTAAGAGTTTAAACTGAGAATTTTAATCACACTACATTTAGTCAGTAAGTACTATCTGTATCAGTATTACCTGATGATGACATAAGAAGCTGCTGTTCAATCAGTACATTAAAAAAACCTAAATTATAAAGTTTGTTAAAAGCTCCTCAGCTCTATAAACGCTCACTCTACACTGTATGTGATGTTTTATTGTGAGTTAATGAGTTCCAAGCCGTGACATCACAGCGTTAATGAGTTCCGAGCCGTGACATCACAGCGTTAATGAGTTCCGAGCCGTGACATCACAGCGTTACCTAGTTCTGAGCTGTGACATCACAGTGTTAACAAGCTCTGAGACATGATATCACAGTGTTAATGAGTTTCGAGCCGTGACATCACAGTGTTAATGAGTTCTGAGCCGTGACATTAGTGTTAACGAGTTCCGAGCCGTGACATCACAGAGTTCTGAGTTCTGAGCCGTGACATCACAGAGTTCTGAGTTCCGAGCCGTGACATCACAGAGTTCTGAGACAAACACACACACCTGGTAATCTCTCAGTCCGACCAGGATGATGTCTGATGTGTTGATCCAAACCTGGAGGAGAAAAAAAAAAAACATTAAAAAAAAAAAAAGAGAAAGAGAAAGTGGAGAGAAAGTTCACCTGCTGTCAAACACACTGCACTTTGTGACCCACATGTACACACACACACACACACACACACACGGTCAACTGAGTCCATAGTCCCACATTAACGGTGACAGCTGAGTCAGCATTACGTCACAGAGAGAAGAGGAAGGGGGAGAGAGGGGGGGGGGGTTTCCTCTCTTTCTGTGTGTGTGTATGTGTGTGTGTGTGTGTGTGTGTGTGTGTGTGAGAGAGTCAGGAGGAAGAGTTGGGATATTCCCACCTTTTTCCGGAGTTTTCCTCTGATGTGGCAAAGCCGCTTGGTTCCATCGAAGCACATGGCCTCCAGACGTCCGTTCCCCAGCATTTTGATCACCTGAGCGTATTCTGGAAGAAGCAGGAGAGGAGAGGAGAGAGAGAGAGAGAGAGGATGCTCAGTTATTCAAGGGGGGGGGAAAAGGGAGAAAAGAGCCTAAAAATGTGGGATGAATACGGCAGAACATTCACACTGATTCACTGTGTTTAGAAGAATCAGTCAGCTGATGAATTTCTGTACATTTGAAGCTTTATATACACACTGTTAGAGGACAATTACATCATATTAATACAGATACAGGGATTTAAAATTGAAATTAAAACACTTCTATTACTGTTCACACAAAGCCACAGTGTCCGATTACTGATATCAAACTTTACAGCAACTCTGGAAATATGATTTAATAATTTAAAATTTAAATTAAAACAGGTTGAAAGAGATGAATAATTAAAAGTTGGAATAAATATATATTTTTTTATTCACATTACATCCACTCTGCTCACTGAAAAAGCCCAAAACTGCATTAATATATCATTTATTATAATCACCGTCCACTGTGTGTTGCTTTAATTATACTGAATGTTTAATAAAGTGAATTTTAAAGCTAATTGATCAATTACATAAACGAGTCATATATCAGTATATTCATTGTGAATTGTTTTAATTATATTGAGTAATTTAATAAAATATTGTGAACTGTAAAGCGATCAGTGATTTCTGAGATAATTATTAATATGACAGAAAAATAATTTCAAGTTAAACTGACATTATTATTTAATATTAAGTAACACCGGGACAGATTTACAAATATAACCAGTTGTAACTGTTTCCTAAAGCTCAAAATACAACTTAAAATGTCTCGTCTGTCCCAACCAGCAGTCCACAACTGGTTACGGTCAAAAAGGACTTAAGGAAACCAGAAAATATTCATATTTAAGAAGCTAGATCAAGAAAAATTGGACTTTTCCCCCCTTTAAAAACAAACAAAAAAAGATGAATAACAGGCAGCGACTAATTTCCTGCTGGACGACTAATCGTTTCAGCTCTAAGTTTAAACAAAAAAGCCTCTCAGATGTAAGTTTTAATGTATAAAATATCAGAAAACACTAAAAACTGCTCATTACAGTTTCACAAAGCTCAAACTCTCATTTTAAAAATCACTTTATCTGTTCGACCAACTAATTAAAACCCTAAAATAATCAGTTTACTATCAAAGAAGAAAAAGGAAAACAAGCAAACTACTCTCTTTTATACATTTAGTTGGAGTTTATGTTTAAAAAAAAAAACAGTTTATTAATTAATAAGATTAATTAACAAACAGCTGGAGTCAAATCTTTTCTTCTCTTACGATATGAGTCACATGCTGCCTTATTCACACCTTATTCTTCTTCTATATTTAACTTTAAAGCTTCCACAATCACTCAATTAGCTGCCAACTATTAAAATTAAATCACCAGTTATTATAATAATCGATTACTTATTTGACTCTTCTAACAAGAAAAATCCCAAATTCTCTGACTCTAGGTATTTAAATGTGAATAATTCTGGTTTATTTTGTCTTATAATGACAATAAAGTGAATATATTTGAATGGTGGACCAAAAAAAGAGATTTGAAGTCATCTTGGGGCAAAAAATTGATTGATTCATGAAGAAAAACAGTCGAAAAGTTAATTAATAAATGATTTTTCTCATTAGTTGCAGCCTTAATTGATTTTTATAGCAGTTAAACCAAAAATGTCTCGTCTTGGAAGAAGAATAAGGACTCTCCATCTTTTTTAAACAGCATAAAATCAGACAGATGTGGTTGACAGTTTGCTCCTCGACCAGAACTCACCCTGTCCGTCCTCTTTGAACACCAGCTCTCTCTTCTCAGACTCATTTTCATTCTTTCCACGTCGCCGATTCTTACCTCCCTTACCTGTAAGAAACACACGCAGGAGGATCAGTTCACAATTATTCACACACTCAGGTTCCCACATGTACAATAAAAAGAGATTAAATGGTAATAAATAATAATGAGTGATTACATCCAGTGTGTCCACGCAGGAGTTTAGTGCAACGATTAAAGTTGAAATGAGGCTTCAGCAGTCTGAGTTCGTCACATCAGGTGGATTTTAACGTCTTTTTTAGCACCAAATGTCCCACTTTGTGTTCTGGAGATGGATGTTGATGTTGGATGTTGTTAATATTTACATTACATTAGTTTAAAGGGTTGTTTTAAACTCTCGGACTTAACAGAGGACGATAAAAGTGACATTTAAGAGTCCATTGTAAAACTTTTAAAGTCTTATTTGATCCTCCTGATGAGTTAACTAACCTACTCTAACTGTAATATAGACATTGTGTTAGTTTAAATGGGTGTTTTAGCCTCTCTACACTTCACAGAGGAAGACAAAGTGACATTTAGGAGGCTCAAATAAGAGTTAACTAACCTTTTATATCTATAATATAGACGTTACAATAGTTTAAATACTTGCTTTAGCCTCCCTACACTTGACAGAAGATGATAAAGTGACATTTAAGAGGCTCAATTAAGAGTTAACTAACCTATTATAACTATAATATATACATTATATTAGTTTAAATGCTTGTTTTAGTCTCTCTACACTTCACAGAAGAACATAAACTGATATTTAAAAAGGCTCAAATAAGAGTTAACTAACCTATATCAAGGTTAATATTAGATTAGTTTAAATGCTTGTTTTAGCCTGACAGAAGAAGATAAAATGACAGTTAAGAGTCTCTGGTCTCATTAGGAGGCTAAAATAAGGGTTAACTAACCTATTATAACTATAATATAGACACTGTGTTGATTTAAATGGGTGTTTTAGCCTCTCTACACTTCACAGAAGATAAAGTGACATTTAGGAGGCTCAAATAAGAGTTAGCTAACCTACTTTATATTACATTACATTTATTCAAATGTGTGTTTTAGCCTCTCTATACTTGATAAAAGAGGAAAAAAAATGTCATTTAAGAGTCCCTTGTCTCATTATGAGGCTCAAATAAGAGTTAACTAACCTACTCTAGTAGACTCTACTAGACATATTAGCTTAAATGCGTATTTTAGCCTTTCTATACTTGACAAAAGAACATAAAGGGACATCATTTAAAAGGCTCAAATATGAGTTAACTAGCATTGTGTTCGTTTAAATGAATATAAACTGACATAAACGTCTTATTAAGAGGCCCAAATAACAGTTAACTAACGTACTATAACTATAATATAGACATTATATTACTTTAACTATGTTTCAGCCTCTCTATACTTGATTTAGATAATTAACATAGAGGCGTTTATTCCCACTTCCCTCTGAGCTAGCTGGTTCATTTAACAGACATTATTACTAGGAGACACATTAATAGTTATAATAACCTACTATATGTTTAGCTGATGCAATTAATGATGTAATGTCTGTAATATAAAGTATAGAGTCCCAGATGTCTCAGGGCCACACGGGTGGAGCTAGTTAGCATGGAGCTAGTTAGCTGTAGCGGCTAGTTACAGGGGTTAGAAATCACCATAAAAAGAGTTAAAATGGGGTTTAACACGTACGAGTTCACTTTATATTGTTTAATTAACCCCATCTTTAATTAAACATAGTGATTGCAATGACATAGGTTTATTAATAGCGGTGTTTTAGATTAGTTTTGAGTCCGGGATGCTAGCTAAGGTTTAGCATGCTAGCTGTCACGTTTTTAGCTGCGTGTCTCCTCGGCGGGCTCGACAACAAATTAACTTTAAATTAAATAAAAACAACAGCTTATAATATCCTTTTCTTGGTACTTACCTTTATTCTTGGGCATATTCTTTCAAGCCTCGGTCACGTTAGTCCCGTCAAGGTTGGGGATAAACAGCGTAGTGAAGTGTTTACAGAGCTATGTGAGAGAGCAAGACTGAGTGAGAAGCTAGTATAAAGCTAATGCTAGTCACTGTTACAAGAAGCCGGTCTGCGCACGCGTCCTGCGACACATATTAGAGAGAGGGAAAAAAACACGTTGCTTTATTGTAACAGGGGATTGTTTACAGAGACAATTGAATGGATGGATGGATGAATGAATGGATGGATGGATGGATGGATGGATGGATGAATGGATGAATGAATGGATGGATAGATGGATGGATGGATGGATGAATGAATGAATGAATGGATGAATGGATGAATGATTGAATGGATGGATGGGTAGGTAGATGGATGGATGGATGGATGGATGGATGGATGAATGAATGAATGGATGGATAGATGGATGAATGGATGGATGAATGAATGAATGGATGAATGGATGAATGATTGAATGGATGGATGGATGGATGGATGGGTAGGTAGATGGATGGATGGATGGATGGATAGGTAGGTAGGTAGGTAGATAGGTGGATGGATGGATAGATTGATGGAAAAAAATGGCTTAGTATCTTAAAATAATCACTTAGTTTCTCAAGATAATGAAGTAGTATCTCAAAATAACGAGTTACTATCTCAAAATAATCATTTAATAATAATAATCACAATCTCAAAGTAATGACAGACAAGTTTCTGTACAACGTCATCGAAGGTGTGCGCGCGCAGCCAGGGGGCAGAAAGCGGGATATTTCTCATTGTTTACAAGCGGAGCAGCAAGCAGCAAAAAGAAAATGACAAGGAGTTGTTGCGCTATTAACTGCACAAACCGACAAAAAGCGGGATGGAAAATGTATAATATCCCGAGGAGATCTCATCCGTTTGACAGAATAAGAAGAACATTATGGCTCCAGGCCATTAAAAGGACAGATTGGGGTCCTGAAGGTCCTAAAGGTGGCGAGAGTCTATGCAGCGCACACTTCGTGTCTGGTATGTTTGTGTTTGTTAACATGAGCTAGCTGGATAAAGAGTAAGTTAGGACTGCGTGTGATTTTACCATAGTTAATGAGACAATATTAGTTTGATTCAGTAGGTCATAGCCTAACTAACTGGCCAACAAGTGTCTGTCTTCTATTTAACGTCTGTACAATTAACCGTTGGCTTTCTGTTGTAACGGCTGTAACGGTTAAAGTTTAGCTTTTGTTGTTAACTACTAACAAAGGTGTCTTCAAAGTGCTAATGTTGCATGTAGTGTACGATTTTCTTTAACTCTGAATTAACTAATTAACTGCTATTGGTGCTCATTATGGCTGAGCTCGTAAAATGGCAAATAGGTTAAAATAAACGATGAGCAGAGCTAATCTTATTTCTTTCTCTTATCAGGAGCACCGTCCTTGGATTGTAATAATCCAGATTTTGTCCCATCCGTTTTTTTACACGGCAACACCAGAACCAGTGGAAGGTTAGTGACAAGTCATTTATTTGTAATTTTCTACTTTCTGGGTAGCTTGTTAACTCTCTGAGAAAATAAGATCTATTTTTTATGGCCTTCTTTATTATGTTATTGCATTGTCTCTTAATGTGTTGATTATTTGGGGTTTTTAATTTAACTGTGCTCTTATTATTTGTGCTAGAGCTCGAGGAAAGAGAATACGGTTTGAAGATAAGGCTACCTACTCCACAAGCCAGCCTTTTGTGATAGTAAGTATTTATTTTGACCTACTGGATCTTTGAGATGTTTAACTTACTGTAAATTTAAAATAACCCCGCTAAACTGTGATGACGTAATCCTGAACGCTGCTTCACTGTTTCAGTGTGTATTCATCCGCGCCGCCAGGGGGCGACGTGTCCTTCCGCCGTGCTGTTTTGGGCCTTTTATTTTCTTAAAAAAGAAAAAAAATAGACATTTTAAGGGGCTCTGCTTTGCTTTGCTTCTAAACGAGAGCTGTTTCCCTCACTGCACCGAGTCAAGCTTGATTATCATCTTTTTCTGCACACTTAGACACGTGTTTAGACTCCACGCTTTGACCATTAAATAGCCAATAGACGCAAAGTGTAAAGAAATAGTCCCAGTCTGAACATATATTTACTTCACGTTGCACGTTAGCCACCTGGCTGCTAAGCTAGCTGCAGACTAGTTTGGCTGTGATGTCTGACTTCAGCTGCAGGAGCATGGTGAGTGTTTTGATACAGAGAAAACTGCATAGGAAAAAGTTTTTATGCATAATGTTCATTATTTTATTTAAGTAAAAGTACCAAAACAGCAACGTAAACATACTCTATTACAAGTAAATATCATGCATGCATCTATTACAGTAAAAGTACTGCAGTATTATGAGTGATGTAGTATGCAGTACTACAGTAAAAGTAATGATATATTATTATATATGACATCATTAGATTATTAATAGTGAAGCATCAGTGTGAAGCAGCATGTTACTGTTGTAGCTGCTGGAGGTGGAGCTAGTTTATACTACTTTATACAGTTAGCTAGTTTATACTACTTTATATACAGTTAGCTAGTTTACACTACTTTATATACAGTTAGCTAGTTTACACTACTTTATATACAGTTAGCTAGTTTATACTACTTTATATACAGTTAGCTAGTTTATACTACTTTATATACAGTTAGCTAGTTTACACTACTTTATATACAGTTAGCTAGTTTATACTACTTTATATACAGTTAGCTAGTTTATACTATTTTATATACAGTTAGCTAGTTTATACTACTTTATATACAGTTAGCTAGTTTATACTACTTTATATACAGTTAGCTAGTTTATACTACTTTATATACAGTTAGCTAGTTTATACTACTTTATATACAGTTAGCTAGTTTAGTCCAGTGGTTCCCAACCTAGGGGTGGGGCCCCTCCAAAGGGTCAGCAGATAAATGTGAGGGCTGCTGAGATGATTAATGGGAAAGAAGAAAAAACAAAGTTCTGATACACAAATGTGTTTTCAGTTTTTGGACTTTTTCTCTAATTTGTGGTTTTTGCTGAAATATTGGATCATTTGAACATTTATTGAAATGAAAGCATGTGAGAAGTTTAGAGGGAAAAATCAGTATTTGGTGGAGCTGTTAACAACTCATAGACATCTGAAATGTGAGCCGACTACACACTGCTGACTGGTTTCATCTTTAACAATGTGTTGGATTTTAAAAGCTTGTTATATTATCCATTGTGTGAAAAGTAACTAAAGCTGTCAAATAAATGCAGTGAAGTAGAAAGTACAATATTTCCCTCTGAGATGTAGAAAGCAGCATCACATGGAAATACTACAGTAAAGTGCCTCAAAGTACAGTAGTTGAGTAAATGTACTTAGATACTTTCCAACAGCTCTGCCATTAACTCTCCTTTCACAGAGCGTTTACAGTTTCAGTTTGGTTAACATCGTCAGAGAGGTAATAATTCTCCTCTTTATATTATTGAGGTTGTAGTGGGTGATGTGCTGCATTATACTGTAACATGTTCATAATGAGAAGAGCCCTTTCTTTAGGCCATGGTGACATCTTCAAATGTTTTGTTTTGTCAGATATTCAGTAGTTTTCCTCGTTGTTCACAGTCGTCTGAACACCTGGGGGTCCGAGGCGGCGCTGCAGGAAAAGCAGCAGCAGCATCATCTTCGGTGGTGACAGGAAACGGAAACTGGGACGGCGCAGGTGGGCTGGACCAGATAACAGTGGTGAGAATAGACGACAGCCACATCGCCACGGAGCAGTGTGAGGTGGGGGGGAAGCAGAAAGACGAGGGGGCGGCGGCGTATTACGAGATGGAGTACCAGCTGCCGACGGCGGAGGAGGTCATGGCGGAGGAGGAAGAGGAAGAGGGCGTCTACGTCATCGAGTATTCCAACCCTGAAGAGGAAGGAGAGAGTTACCAGTTCACCATGTCCGTTGATCGGTCGCTTCCGCACAAAAAGCCGATGATCAGACATCCTGCGGCGAGCGAGGTCGCCGTGACGTCGAAGCCGTCCGGTCGACCGTCAAGGCAGAGACCCGAGGCGAGGAAGAGGAAGGCGACGACGACGACGACGACGACGATAAAGGAGGAGGAGGTGGAGGTTAAAATGGAGGAGGTGGCGAGCTTTAACAGCAACAAGAGCGTGTTGGAGCTCGGCGAGGAGTACAGCGAGGTCATGGGGTTGAACTCAGACTCTGAAAAGAGACAGCTGATCTGCGCTCTGTGCCCGCCGCCCGGCCGCTGCTTCAAGCGAGCGTCTGGCCTGGCGGTGCATCTCAAGCTGATGCACAACATGGAGGGCAAGAAGACGTTTTTCTGCACCTCCTGCCAGCAGACGGTCCGCACGCAGCTGGAGCTGGACAACCACACCCGTCGCCACGCCAACCAGGACGCCGTCTTCACCTGCTTCCTCTGCTCGGCCCCGTCCGACATCAAGGAGGAAGAGCAGGAGGAAGGAGGAGGAGGGAAGGTGGGGTTCAAAGGGTCGAGGTGGGGTCTGAGGAGACACCTGGAGGCGGAGCACCCGGGCGTCATCCCCCGCTGCGACATCTGCAACAAAGGCTTCAAGTCGCTGGTGTCGTACCTGTCGGATCAGTTCAGGCACGTGGGGGTCTCGCCGTACTACTGCGCACGGTGTAAGATCTACGAGATGACGGCGAGGGGTCTGAACGTCCACCTGAAAAACCACGACAAGAAGCAGAAGCTGCTGGAGTCGGCGGAGAAGCAGCCGCTGACTCACGGCGTCTCCACCAGCGCAGACAACTCGGCCACGGACGACTCGGACTTCTGACTGAAGCTCAGCGACCTCTGACCTCTGACTGTCTGAACTCAGCTTTTATCCAACAGGAAATCAGTTTTCATTTTTCACATTTGCATTAAGATGTTTTTATCTTCATTCTGACGTCATGTGTTAAACAGTTTTTTGGTATCAATGAGACTCGAAGGAGAATTTGATGTTCTTGGTCACAACCTGGGTCTTTTTACTCCCATGTTACATTCTCATCAGCTTCATTTAAAGGAATATTTTTGACATATTTGTAAATATTTTCAAGCTAAAGATGGCCGCCACTCCTGCATCTGTACGATAAAAGGCCGTCCACACTATGAACTATAACGTCCTGTAGACACCTGCTGGTCCCAGATATTGATGAGCTGCTACTGCTGTGTGTTATACAGAGAAATAAAAAGACGGCTGCTGATTCAGTGTGTTGATCAGACACTAGCTGCTTTGATGTTTCAGTATTTCAGACCAAACTGAGCCGCAGCACATGTTGAAGCTCGATGTGATACTAACACACAGTATAAACACAGATCTGAAGTCTTAAACATTCACTAACTTTGTTTTATTCTACATTATAATAGAAAACAAAGCTCCAGCATCTTTGTATAATAAACACTGAGACAAACCTCTCTTAAAGAAATCACCTCTGGGTGTAATGCTGCAGCAATCTGTGCAGAGAGAGGAGCAAAACTACATCAAAATGAATAAATATGAATAAATAGTCATAATTAAGATGATATTTGCAGGTTTTTGAAGTTGAACTGTAAATGTCAGGCTGCTATATGGATTCTGATTGGCTGTGGTGTTTCTCTGGAAGTGGTGTGGACTCCATCTACTGCAGTTACAGACATTTTAAAAACTATATATTTAAAGTTATCGTCATAGTTCTTGGTGTGGACGAGCCTTAAATATTAAGCTGGAGCTAGTTAGCTTAGCATAAAGACTGGAAACGGATGGAAACAGTTAGCCTGGGTCTGACCACTGACCACTGGCTGCTGGCTAGATGAAGCTAGAGCCAGCAGTCAGTGGTCAGTGGTCAGACCCAGGCTAACTGTTTCCATCTGTTACCAGTCTTTATGCTAAGCTAACTAGCTCCAGCGTCATATTTACTGAGAGAAGCATGGATCTTCTTATCTAACTCTCCTCCAGACAGTCAACTAGATTATTACTCACATGTCAACTAATGTGCAGCATGACAACGTTGTTTTTCTTTTCTTTTCATTTTGACTCATTTCATAAATCCTACACAGTCCCCAGACTTTGTGACTCAGATATTCATTTTAAAACCAGAAAAGTCAAGTTAAAGTTCAACATGTCCATCAAGTAGTGAGTTCAGTTTGAATCTGTTAGTTCAAATATTCAAATAACTGATGCTGCAATCATTATTTTAATCATCAGTTATCTTGTTGATGAAACTTTTAGTCTATGAACTGTTAGAAAAAGTGAAAAATGATGTTTTTAAATGTCGAGCTGCAACTAAAGATTATTTTCATGTTCAATAAGATTATTATATATATATGAAATGATACTTCTCTCTTTCTTCTTTCCTCCCTCCCTACTGCCTTCTTTCCATCCTTCCTCCCACCCTCCTACCTTCTTTCCTCCTTCCCTCCTACCTTCTTTCCTTACTTACTTCTTTCCTCCGTCCTTCCTTATTTCCTTTCCTCCCTTCCTTCCTCCATCTCCCTTTCTTCCTTCTGTCGTTCCTTCTTCTCTCTCTCCTTCCTTCCATCCTCCCTCCCTGCCTTCTTTCCTTTACTCCCTTCCTTCCTTCCTTCCTCCCTCCCTGCCTTCTTTCCTTTACTCCCTTCCTTCCCTCCTTCCTCTCTCCCTCCCTCCTTTCCTTCCTTCTCCCTCCCTCCCTCCCTCCCTCCTTTCCTTCCTTATTTCCTTTCCTCCCTTCCTTCCTCCGTCTCCCTTTCTTCCTTCTGTCGTTCCTTCTTCTCTCTCTCCTTCCTTCCATCCTCCCTCCCTGCCTTCTTTCCTTTACTCCCTTCCTTCCCTCCTTCCTCTCTCCCTCCCTCCTTTCCTTCCTTCTCCCTCCCTCCCTCCTTTCCTTCCTTATTTCCTTTCCTCCCTTCCTTCCTCCATCTCCCTTTCTTCCTTCTGTCGTTCCTTCTTCTCTCTCTCCTTCCTTCCATCCTCCCTCCCTACCTTCTTTCCTTTACTCCCTTCCTTCCCTCCTTCCTCTCTCCCTCCCTCCTTTCCTTCCTTCTCCCTCCCTCTCTCCCTCCCTCCTTTCCTTCCTTCTCCCTCCTTTCCTCCCTTCCTTCCTCCATCTCCCTTTCTTCCTTCTGTCGTTCCTTCTTCTCTCTCTCCTTCTTTCCATCCTCCCTCCCTGCCTTCTTTCCTTTACTCCCTTCCTTCCCTCCTTCCTCTCTCCCTCCCTCCTTTCCTTCCTTCTCCCTCCCTCCCTCCTTTCCTTCCTTATTTCCTTTCCTCCCTTCCTTCCTCCATCTCCCTTTCTTCCTCCTGTCGTTCCTTCTTCTCTCTCTCCTTCCTTCCATCCTCCCTCCCTGCCTTCTTTCCTTTACTCCCTTCCTTCCCTCCTTCCTCTCTCCCTCCCTCCTTTCCGTCCTTCTCCCTCCCTCCCTCCCTCCCTCCTTTCCTTCCTTATTTCCTTTCCTCCCTTCCTTCCTCCATCTCCCTTTCTTCCTTCTGTCGTTCCTTCTTCTCTCTCTCCTTCCTTCCATCCTCCCTCCCTGCCTTCTTTCCTTTACTCCCTTCCTTCCCTCCTTCCTCTCTCCCTCCCTCCTTTCCTTCCTTCTCCCTCCCTCCCTCCTTTCCTTCCTCATTTCCTTTCCTCCCTTCCTCCATCTCCCTTTCTTCCTTCTGTTGTTCCTTCTTCTCTCTCCTTCCTTCCATCCTCCCTCCCTGCCTTCTTTCCTTTACTCCCTTCCTTCCCTCCTTCCTCTCTCCCTCCCTCCTTTCCTTCCTTCTCCCTCCCTCCCTCCCTCCCTCCTTTCCTTCCTTATTTCCTTTCCTCCCTTCCTTCCTCCATCTCCCTTTCTTCCTTCTGTTGTTCCTTCTTCTCTCTCCTTCCTTCCATCCTCCCTGCCTGCCTTCTTTCCTTTACTCCCTTCCTTCCCTCCTTCCTCTTTCCCTCCCTCCTTTCCTTCCTTCTCCCTCTCTCCCTCCCTCCCTCCTTTCCTTCCTTATTTCCTTTCCTCCCTTCCTTCCTCCGTCTCCCTTTCTTCCTTCTGTCGTTCCTTCTTCTCTCTCTCCTTCCTTCCATCCTCCCTCCCTGCCTGCCTTCTCTCCTTTACTCCCTTCCTTCCCTCCTTCCTCTCTCCCTCCCTCCTTTCCTTCCTTCTCCCTCCCTCCCTCCTTTCCTTCCTTATTTCCTTTCCTCCCTTCCTTCCTCCATCTCCCTTTCTTCCTTCTGTCGTTCCTTCTTCTCTCTCTCCTTCCTTCCATCCTCCCTCCCTGCCTTCTTTCCTTTACTCCCTTCCTTCCCTCCTTCCTCTCTCCCTCCCTCCTTTCCTTCCTTCTCCCTCCCTCCCTCCCTCCCTCCCTCCCTCCCTCCTTTCCTTCCTTGACTCTAACACAACAGGAGGGTTAATTAGAAGCTGAAACCAGCAGATGTTTTTTACCATAGTGTTAAAAAATGATGATTTTAATAGTTTAATGTTCTATTGATTGACTTCAGATATCTTGTTTTTTGTTTTTTGTTCAACCAACAGTTTAAAACCCAAAGAAACTCAGATAGCAGAATATAAAAGTGACAGAAATGATGAATGGATTGTCTATAAATCAGCTGATCATTTAATATGTGAGTGTAAATGAGACCCAGGTTGTAAAAGTTTAATAATCTATTAAACATCCGGTCGGTCCTGCCAGTGTTCGTGCTGTGTTTGTGTTAACAGTGCATGTGTGTGTGTGTGTGTGTAAATATATAAATATACTGTATATTCTGGATCACTCTGTCTGACTCTTTCTTCCTTCTTATTGAATTTCTTTTACAGTTTTTATCTCCAGCAGAAGTCAGTCCATGTGGGTTGTTTTATACTGAAGGAGCCGCTCTGATGAATCTACTGCAGGTTTCTTTAGAAGAGAAAAGAAAGGGGGATTTTAAATGATTGTTATATACAGTCAAGCCCGAAATTATTCATACCCCTTTTGGACATGCCACTTTTTGTTCAAATGTAAATAAAAGCTGACTGAAATATTTTTTTTACCACAATGATGTCTTTTGTACATCGTCTTTTTATCTTCTTGGAGACGCCTGTGTCACTTCCGGTCAAAAAACAACTTGCTGGTTGAATAAAAGTAACTTTAAGTCAAAATTTGCCAGGGGTATGAATAATTTCGGGCATGACTGTATATTATTATATTATTATATAAAGAATGAAGATTTGACTGTGAATTAATCATATTTTTTGGATCATTGCAGATCATTTTTAGACCAAACCAACAGCTTTAAAATATATATATTAATCAAGTTGTTGAATTTCACATATTAAACTTTAATTTCTGGAAGGTTTATTGGACTTATGAAGCTTATAACACTTTAAATTAGTTTTAACAAATATATGTGACAGTAATTGGGATTTAAAGGAGCTTTGTGATGATTTAGTTGTAGATTTGTGAAAAATGATGTTAACCCTTAAACGGACAACGTGCACCAGGAGATACAGACTCGTTCACCTTCCTGTTGTCCTCCCGGGTCCTTCCTCTGTCCTTCCATCCTTCCTTCCTTCCTTCCTCAGATCTAAGTTCAGCTGTTAGGGTAAATGTTCCCTCCTTCTGTCCTTTCTTCCTTCCTTCCTTCCTCCCTCCCTTCCTTCCTCCCTCCCTTCCTTCCTTCCTTCCTTCCTTCCTTCTTCCTCCCTCCTTCCTTTCCTTCCTTGTTCCTCCCTTCCTTCCCTTCTTCCCTCCTTTCCTTCCTTCTTCCCTCATTACCTTCCTTCCTTCCTCCCTCCCTCCCTCCCTCCCTCCCTCCCTCCTTTCCTTCCTTTAGGTGCAAATGACATAACTAGTAAGGCCTGTTTAAGGGTTAAAATTTTGACTTTCATAGTTTTCATCAGAGGGCCGAATATTTTAGCTGCAGGGTTGAATTTGCCTTCATCTGATCTACGTACTGCACCTTTAATATCTAACATCATAAGAGTCTAAAAATGACAAAAAAAGTCACAAGAAGCACATTGTGTCCTTTTTTTAATTTAACATTTTTATTTTTATTTTTTTTACTACCTTTGTAGAAAAAAATAGGTGGAAATCTTTTTAACAGAATGAAAGAAAATGAAACAGAATAAACCAGAAAAACAACTTAATAAAGAAAGAAAGAAAGAAAAAAAAGAAAAACCAAACAAACGAACATACAAACCAACGTTGGTCCCGTTTGCTCTCAATAAAAGTCACCATGCCTCCGTAAGCTGATTATCCTTTTTTATTATTTTTCATAGAAAGTCCAACTCTCTCACTGCAGGTATAAAAAAAACAGAGAGCCGGCGTAGCAGCAGGGCTGAATGCATCTCTGACAGGTCGGATAGAGAAGGAGAGAAGAAGAAGAGGAGAGAAAGAGGAAGATGAGGAAGAGGAGGAGAGGAAGAAGAGAGAAAGATAGAGATAGTCCCCTGTTTTACAATTACAGAGTCATTCCTTTTACATTCCTTTTTTTTTTATCCCAAGGCTGTACAACGATAGACGAGGCAAAGATCAACATGTATATACTTCATATATATATATATTTTTATATTTATATATATGTAAAATAAAAATAAAAAGAACCAGAGCAGTAAAGTTTAATCCCTTATTTTGACATTCAGATGAACCACAGAGGAAGAAGAAGAGTAGCTGCGGTGCGGAGGATACAGGACGTCCGACGCAGAGAGAGAGAGAGAGAAAGACAGGAAGTTGCTTTTTTTTTTTTTTTTTTTAAAGTTTTATTTTATAAGTGCTCGCTGATTGTCTTTAGTCGACACAGTTCGTGACTCCTCCTCCTCCTCTAAAATAATCCTAAGTGAGGAGTTTGGTTTTGTTTTTTTTGCAGCAGAGGCACAAACAGGTACAGCTTCAGGTTACTTTAAACTGAGTCCGATCAGATTCACCACAGAGGGCGAAATAACCCCCCCCCCCCCCCCCCCCCGAAAACACTGAAAACTGTGAGGTCAGCGAGCCGTGCTGGAGGTCAAAGGTCAAAACACTCAGACTCTGACAGCTGACTTCTGATTGATTTTGTGTGGTTTTGTATTTAAAGGGACAGTTCACTCAGGAGCTCAGTGGCTGTTTAGGAGCTTTTAGTCGTATCACACCGTTTTCTTCACTTTCTGAGCATTTAAAGGAATATTTCTCTCTTTTTTTTTTGCAATTTTGTGGAAAATACACCTTTAAAGCTACAACAATTACTCCATTTCTTCATTAGTCTATCCACAGAAAATTAATCTGCTTAATTAAACACGTGATAGTCAATTAATTGCTTTTTTTTTGTTTGTTTAAAAGCAAGAAAGCAGCTTCTCAAATGTGCTGTTCTTCGTCGTACATGATGGTAAACTAGCATTTTTTTTAGATTAAAGCGATTAAAAATAAAGATCAGAAGACATATAATGAATAGTTGCAGCCATACTTGGTTTCTTGTTGAGAGTAAGGCGAGAAGAAGTACAACTCTCGTGTCTTTTTTTGTCAAATATGAAGCTGTAGCCGGTTAGCTTAGCTTAGCTTAGCATAAAGAATGGAAACGGAGGGAAACTGTTAGCCTGGTTCTGTTCCACCTACAAGTGTTGGTGAAGTAGACGAGGGTTTATGTGCCGGGACTAACTTCCTTGAGTCACGTGATCATTATTATAACATTATTAATATTATTATTATTGCTAGGCAACCAGCAGCCAATGAATAGTCAGCTTGTGCACAGATTAAATAAATGAGGCAGAATCTATAAATTAATGAGCTTTAGAGGTGTTGGAAGGTGGATTTGCTTCAGAAGAGCCACGCTAGCAGTTTCCATTTGTTTTCAGTGTTTATGCTAAGCTAAGCTAACCACATCCTGAATCCAGCTTTTATACTATAGTGCCGAACTATTCCTTTTAAGTACTGTGTGTGTGTTTCTTTTGTGATTTTGGGTGAACTGGCCCTTTAACATGGACCTCCAACATGGCTGCTGCAGGTGAGTTTCTTTCTGCTACAGTTTAAACACAGTCTGTAGTAGTAGTAGTTGTTTTTAAAGGGCTTTGCTGGCAGACATGAACACATTCAGATCACAAAACCAGCTGACATCATGTTGGAAGAGTTTTATTCCAAAAACGAGACTTTAAAGTTTAAATTTTAAAAGTTAAAGCGTCAATTTAAGATCAATAAAGATGAAATGTATTGATCAGGTTTTGGAATAATACTCTTTTTTTCTTTTTCAGCATGTCTGATAAACGTGGCCTCTCTCACTTCCTGTATCTATATGTGCTTATTTATGTACATCCGCCTCCTCCTCCTCCCGGATACCATGACAACGAAACAATAAAATGCATCTTATTCATTAAATCGTAGAAACCTGAGTTGCTCGACACGTTATACGTATTTACAGTTCAGCTCCGTCCGTCGGCCGCTCACACACACACACACACACACACATAGACAGACACACACACACACACACTGAGAGAGAGATGATCGGTCGGCTCGTACAGATCCGAGGGTTCAAGTCTTCTCACGCCGCCGATTGTTTTAGTGGAAGCAGGAAGTTCTCTCTCGTCTCTCTCGCCATTTTCTTTTTTTAAGGAAGCTTTCCAACATTTTGTCCTCAAGGTAACCAAGGTGATGAATTTGGGGAGAAAACTAAAAAGAAGAATGGTGTCGGCCTGAAATCAACATATCTTAAAGCTGCATAAGGAAAAAAAAAAAAA
The DNA here is from genome assembly GCF_027409825.1 of Scomber japonicus. Taxonomy (NCBI): domain Eukaryota; kingdom Metazoa; phylum Chordata; class Actinopteri; order Scombriformes; family Scombridae; genus Scomber; species Scomber japonicus. The sequence continues at coordinate 3,347,270 of NC_070598.1, read as the reverse complement.
AAACTATGTAAAAAAAAAAAAATACTCCGCTTCAGTTTCACCTGTTTTTGCATAAATCAGTTTCAGGTTCCTGGTTTTAGACACCGGAGGGAAATCTGAGAAACAGGAAGTCTCTAAGTGCCCAAATTAAAAGAGTAAAATAAAAGGAAACATAATTAAATATAAGAGTAAAAAGTCTGTCCGAACTCTTTCCTCTCGTTTGGACGTTTTTTTTTTTCCTTAATGCATAAATTCATCTTTCCTATGTGTCAAACTGACTTGTGAAGCTTTTAAAATCTTTTAAAGCTTCAATTATTAGTCAATTAATTAATTTTGAGGTAATATTTTAAATCAGAGATGAGATGATTCTTTCTCCTCTGTGATAATAAAATGAATATTTTTGGGTTTGAGGATCATTTAACCAACCAAACATCTCATCTGATTGATTGAGAGACAGATAGAGATTGGTGGATAATGACGTTAATCAATAACTGCAGCTTTCTCAACTGAATAATTATCATATATTTTAAAAAAAAGAAAGAAAAAGAAAGTTAAAAAAAAGGCAAAAATCTGCTTCTTTTTGTTTTTGTGCTCACAGAGATTTTACTAAAGCTGATCAACAATATTTGGATTTTTTTTTCTGCATCATGAGAAGCAATAATCTATAAAGCTTGAAGGTTTAAATAAAAAAAAAACCTTGGAGGACGATTATCTTTAAAAAATAAAAGACGAGTTTTTAAATTATTGCGTTAAAAAACTGGAAGGACGCGGAAAACATTCAGGTCAAGAAAAGTCCCGCTAAAAGCTCGATGTCATCTTTAAAATCATTCGATGAGTAATAATTTGGGCTGTCAAACGATACATTTTTTTAATCGAGATTAATCGCAGAATTTCCATAGTTAATCGCGATTAATTGCGTTTTGAATTGCATGTTTAAAATCCTGTTATTTTCCATTTGAAGGCAGTTTTAAGCCCATAATGTAAAGCATTTCTTACCAGAGTGTCTTAACTGGGAATCAATCACGGCTCTGCTGCGACTCCCACACTCCAAAATGGTCCTTTGGTGGAGCTGAGGCTGGCTTGGCTGCACCTGGGTGTTTAGCGTGGAGGTGCTAACTCAAACTCCACGTACTCCGGTGGTAGTTAAACTCCGTTTGACACAGGTTGCATTTTACTTTTGACTTGTCAACTGAAGCGTCTGGAAGTGTTTTAAAGTTAAACAAGCCGTTCAAAAGTCCAGTAGCTCTCTTACTTTCCATCAGCGCGGTAGGTTTACTGCAGGAGGCCACTTCAAAGCATAGCGCTACAGCTAGAGGAGCCGTCTACGGGGGAGTAGAAGGGACAAAAAGGCTTGCAACATTAAAATGAGATTTTAAAAAATTAACGTGTTATGGATTGCATTAACCTAATCGCAATTAACGCGTTAACGCTGACAGCCCTAATAATAAGTGACTCTGATGCTTTAACTTCCTGCTGATAGTCAGGATTAATCAAACATCAGAGGATTTATCACTTATTGAGGACCAACACTGATCGATCGACACCAATCGAACACTTTGATTTTGTTCATCGTGTTTTTTTTGCACCTTGGAATTAAAACACTGGAAAATAAAAGCTGCTTCTTAATAAAGAGACTTTTCTTCACCTCAAAAATCATCACTAACAACCAGAAGCTTCCTCTCTGTACGTCTTGGATGTGTTTTTTTTAAGAGTTTTGTTTTGCAGATAAATGTTAAAGTATTTTTTTTTGAGGCCGAGGCTGCTGAACGTTTCTTATATCAGTGATTCAAACCTTTCAGTCCTTCTCTGCAGGAGCCGTCACATCTCAGAGGCTACTTGAGGTTTTTTTTTTTTTTTCCTTGTTTAAATGCATCTGGATCTACAGCTACGCAGAACCATCACGACAGTATAATAGAACAATGATCCTAGCTATTTAAATGCATATGTTAGGTATGTTACCTTTTTCCTATGAGCTCAAATTTCCCCCGCGTTTTTTTTTTTTTTTTTTTGTAGTAAATAAATACAGTACTTTCTTCTTCTTTTTTTTTTTTTGAATCTCCTGACACGGGGGTCGGCGCTGATTGTCCGAAGCAACGAAACAAAAAATAAAAAAAAAAAAAAAAACGGCCACAGAAGGACTCGACTCGAACCGTCTGCGGCTGGGAAGAGTCGACGAGGAAACCCTGCGGACTCTACGGTGGCAGCAGGAGCCAATCAGAAGAGTCCGTTAAAGGTGCAGGACGGGTGGAGGGGGTGGAGGGGGAGGGGCAAGTGGTCGTCTCTGTGCTCCTATTTGGCGTTAGCGGTTCCTAGGTCCATCAGTAGTCTGTCTCACCAGACCGGCCGGGAGAGGAAAGTGGAGGGGGGGGGGGGGGGGGGGGTCCGGCGGCGGTCAGATCGAGGTCAGAGTTGACAGGAAGTGAAGGTGAAGGGGAGTGGGGGGAGTGAGGGTGGGGGGGGGGGTTAAAGGTTGTGAGGTCACAGAGCGGTGGAGGTGATCTTCTTCACCCCCCTCCGCTGGGCCAGAGTGGAGCAGCCCACCGGCTCCAGGACGGGAGGGACGTTCCTGTTGAGGGCGGAGTAGGTGGCGGCCATCGCACCCTGGAGAGAAGAGGAGGAAGAGTCAGAAGATGAAGAGGAAGTGAGAGAGAGAGAGAGAGAGAGAGAGAGAGAGGGGGCAAGGGTCGAAGAGGAAGAAGGGGAAGAGAAGAAGAGAGAGGAGGAAGAGTCAGAAGATAGGAAGAAGAGTCAGAGAGGAAGAGAAGAAAAGGAATAGTCAGGAGATGAAGAAGAGAGGAAGGGACGAAGAGTCAGAGAGAGGAAGAGTCAGAAGAGAGAGAGGAAGAAGAGTCAGAAGATGAAGAGAAGTAGAGGAGGGATAGTCAGGAGATGAAGAAGAGAGGAAGGGACGAAGAGGAGGAAGAGAGGAAGAGTCAGAAGAAGAGAAGAAGAGTCAGAGAGAGGAGGAGTCAGAAGAGAGAGGGGAAGAAGAGTCAGAAGATGAAGAGAAGTAGAGGAGGAATAGTCAGGAGATGAAGAAGAGAGGAAGAGAGAGAGAGGGGAAGGGTCGAAGAGGAAGAGGGGGAAGAGAAGAAGAGAGAAAGAGAATAGAGGAAGAGTCAGAAGAGAGGAGGAAGAGAAGAGAGGAAGAAGAGGAGAGGAGGAAGAGTCAGAAGAGAAGAAGAGAGGAGGAAGAGTCAGAGAGGAAGATCTATGTATGAGTCACCTTGACGAGGTGCGGAGCGTCGTGTCTGTTCAGGGTGTATTTGGGCAGCTGGTCTCTGTGAGTCACCCAGGGGTGTCTGAGGACCTGCCGGGCCGTCAGACGCTGGTGGGGGTCGACGTGCAGCATCTTAGACACCAGATCCTGAGGGGTCAGAGGTCAGAGGTCAGGGAAAATAAACGTATGAATAACTTCACACATCCTTTTTTTGTGGACTCAGCATCAAATTTCTGCTTTTAATCCATTTAGAGAGAATATATTAGAGGATTATGGTAAAAATGTCTAAGTGGTGTAACCATAAAAACTTTGTACCAAATAATTGAACGTTGCTTAAAAATAGTAAATAGTCAATAAAACAGCATATCAACTAGTTTGGCATGATCTTACATTATAACTTTTATATTAAATAAAGCTAATGGAATACTATTGTTCTAAATATTACATTTCATCTGGGTAACCATGGAGATCAGCGTCAACGTGTATGTGTGTGTGTGTACCTTCGCCTCGAGAGACACTGAGTTCCAGTATCCTCCAGTAAGAGAGAATTTCCCGCTGCCGATCCGAGCCAGGATCTCCTCCGGTGTGTCCTCTGGACCGTTAGCAAACGGAGTGAAACTGCAGACGAACGAGGGGAACGAAGGAGAAGAGGAAAAGGTGAGGATGAGCAGTAAAAAACAAGATTAATAAACTTTATTAAACACCTGAATCTGTAACATTTTCTACTGAGAGACTCGCATGAGCTCATTTCTGATGTTATTTAAAAATGAAAATCATATTTAACCCTCCTGTTGTCCTCCAGTTAAGGAAGGAAAGGAGGAAGAAAGGGAGGAAAGGAAGGAAGGAAAGAAGGGAGGAAGGAGGGGAGGAGGGAGGGAGGGAGAAAGGAAAAGAGCAAGGGAGGAAGAAGGAAAGGAGGAGGAAGGAAGGGAGGAAAGAAAGGAAAGTAGGAGGGAGGGAGGAAGGGAGGAAGGAAAGAGGGGAGGAGGGAGGGAGAAGAGGAGTGGAGGAGGGAAGAAAGGAAAGTAGGAGGGAGGGAGGAAAGACGGAAGGAAGAAGGGAGAAATAAAGGAAAGAAGGACAGAGGGAGAAAGGAAAGGAAGGAAGAAAGGTGGGAGGGAGAAAGGAGAAGGAAGGGAGGCAAGGAGGGAGGAAAGGAAGGAAGGGAAGGAGGGAGGAAAGAAGGAAGGAAGGGAAGGAAGGGGGATGGAGGATGGAAAAAGGAAGGGTGGAAAGACAGAGAGAAGGAGGGATGGAGGACGGAAGTAAGGAGGGAAGAAAGGAAAGTAGGGAGGGAGGAAAGGCGGAAGGAAGAAGGGAGAGAGAAAGGAAAGGAAGGAAGAAAGGTAGGAGGGAGGGAAGGAGAAAGGAAGAAGGAAGGGAGGAAAGAAGGTAGGAAGGAGGAAGGAAAGGAAGGAAGGGTGGAAAGCATTATATTCCTAGAAAGGTAATATCTGACGTTCTGATATGAAACTTACCCCGTTAACATGGTGTAGAGAAGAACTCCCAGACTCCAGATGTCACAAGCTGCATCGTAACCCTGCTTCTTCAACACCTGCCACACACACACACACACACACACACAGACACACACACACACACACACACACACACACACAGAAAACTGTTTCAACGGCCTCACACTGATAAAAATCTGCTTTCCTGCTTTCTCACGCTGCTCCGACACAGAACTTAAAGATGTAGTTTACACACCTTCCACACATATCATCATATGATAAAATAGTTCTTCGTTGCAGCCATAACTGATTTCAAAAAACAACAAATAAGAAACATCTTGTGCTCATAAAACAAGAAGTTAAGAAAGGAAATTGCACAACGGCCATAGTTACAAAAATCTCCTCAAAGAGACATTAGTGAGTGAAAGTAAAGAGGAAGAATAAACAGAGAGAGAGGAGGTGTTCGAAACTGCAATTTAGAGCTGCATTCTATCAAAAGGCCACCAGGGGGCGACCGTCTCTATACAAGTCAATGGAGAATTCACCAACTTCTCACTTGATTTCTTTTTTTTTTTTTTTTTTTTTTTTTTAAGATTTTGTTGGCATAGACGCCTTTATTTAACAGTAGACCGACAGGAAACATGGGAGTGAGAGGGGGGTGTGACATGCAGCAAAGGACCTCCGATCGGGATTCGAACCGGGGTCGGCTGCGTATATGGCATGCGCTGTAACCACTCGACCACCTGCGCGCCCTTGATTTCTAACCTCAGTAAACGTTTTCAAAATGTGTTTATGGTCTCAATCGCTAGTTTAAAGCCTTCTTCAATGCAGTATGATGTTCATTTGGGACATTTTGGCCTCCCTGATTTTATATGTGACGATAAAGCAGGGTATGCATTAGGGCGTGGCTACGTCCTGATTGACAGGTTGATTGACCAATGTCCTCGAGATCCAGCCCTCGCAACCATAGCAACTTCCCCGTTCCGCCCATGACCCCGCCTCATGCCCATATAAGTAGAATCTGTGTTTTTATTTTTCCCAGCATGCACCTGAAATTTTCAAGATGGCGCTGCCTAGATTAGAAACTATTGGCTTCCGAGCAGCAGTCCACAAACCAATGGGTGATGTCACGGATGTTATGTCCATTTCTTTTATACATACTTCAAATGACGTCAGAGTTCGTACGAGTAGTAGGAAAGTATGCGGTTTCTAACAGACAAAGAGAGAGAGAGAGAGAGAGAGAGAGAGAGAGAGAGGGAGAGAGGAGAGAGAGAGAGGAGGTGACGGACCTCGGGGGCGACGAAGTTGGCGGTGTAGCACGGCGTCATCAGCAGGCCGTTCTCCGCTCTCAGCTGTTTGGCGAAGCCGAAGTCGCAGATCCGGATGGACTCGGCGTTCCCGCTCTCGTCCACGTAGAGGATGTTGCTCGGCTTCAGGTCTCTGTGCACCACCTGCAAATAAAACAGGAGAAGAAGAAGAGGGTCAGTTTACGCAGGAAGTGGAGGCAGGTGGAGGCAGGTGGAGGGGGGTAGTATGGTGGAGGGGTAGATGGCTGGAGGGGTAGATGGGTAGATGGGTGGAGGGGTAGACTTGTGGAGGAATAGATGGGTAGGTGGGTGGAGGGGTAGACGGGTGGAGGAGTAGACGACTGGAGGGGTAGAGGGGTAGATGGGTGGAGGGGTAGACTTGTGGAGGAATAGATGGGTAGGTGGGTGGAGGGGTAGACGGGTGGAGAGGTAGATATGTGGATGGGTAGGTGGCTGGAGGGATAGTTGGGTAGACAGGTAGAGGGGTAGACGGGTGGAGGAGTAGATGGGTAGACAGGTGGAGGGGTAGAGGGGTAGACGGGTGGAGGAGTAGATGGGTAGACAGGTAGAGGGGTAGATGGGTGGAGGAGTAGATGGCTAGACGGGTGGAGGGGTAGACTTGTGGAAGAATAGATGGGTAGAAGGGTAGATGGGTAGACGGGTGGAGGGGTAGATAAGTGGAGGGGTAGATAAGTGGAAGGGGTAGACGGGTGGAGGAGTAGATGGGTAGATGGGTGGAAGGGTAGATAAGTGGAGGGATGGAGGGGTAGATGAGTGGAAGGCTAGACGGGTGGAGGGGTAGATGGGTAGATGGGTGGAGGGGTAGATAAGTGGAGGGATGGAGGGGTAGATGGGTGGAGGTGTGGAGAGGTAGACAGGTGGAGGGGTTGATGGGTGGAGGGGTAGACGGGTAGATGGGTGGAGGGGTAGACGGGTAGATGGGTGGAGGAGTAGATGGGTGGATGGTAGAGGGGTAGATGGGTAAATGGGTGGAGGAGTAGACGGGTGGAGGGGTAGATGGGTGGAGGGATGGAGGGGTAGATGGGTAGATAGGTGGAGGAGTAGACGGGTGGAGGGATGGAGGGGTAGATGGGTAGATAGGTGGAGGAGTAGACAGGTGGAGGGGTAGACGGGTAGATGGGTGGAGGGGCAGTTATTTTACCCCCTGGACGTGCAGGTACTCCACGGTCTTGGTGATGGTGTAGAGGACGGCGCTCGCTTCTCTCTCGGAGAAAAACTTCTGTCGGAGGATTTTGTCGAGCAGCTCGCCGCCTTTCATGAGCTCCGTCACCAGATACACCGAGCGGCCGTCGTCATACACCTGCAGCGGGAGAAAATGAACTCCGTCAGCTTCAGACCCGGATGGTTACACCAGAGGGACGATCGATTTCTTCCATAATAACAGTGCTACTGAAAATGTCAAACGGTGTAACCACAAAATAATGACTATTAAATACATATATATAACCTACAGTGTATTTAAGTGGACTTACTAATCCTAATACTAATCCTTCCTTCCTTCCTTCCTTTCCTCCCTCCCTTCTGCCCTTCTTCCCTTCCCTCCTTCTTTCCTTTCCTTCCTTCCTCCTGTCATTCTTTCCTTCCCTCCTTCCTTTCCTTCCCTTTTTTTCTTTCTTTTTTCTTCCTTTCTTTTCTTCTTTTCTTCCTTCCCTCCCTCCTAACTTCCTTCCTCCCTCCCTCCTTTCCTTTCTTTCTTCCTTCCTTCCCTCCTTCCTTCTTTCCTCCCTTCCTTCTGCTTCCTTCGCTCTTTCCTCCCTCCTACCTTCCTTCCCTCCCTCCCTCCTTCCTTCTGCCTTTCCCTCCTTCCTTCTTTCCTTTCCTTCCTTTCCTCCCTCCCTCCTTCCTTCTTTCCTCCCTTCCTCTTTTCCTTTCTCCCTCCCTCCTTTCCTTCCTTTCTTCCTTCCTTCCTTCTTTCCTTTCCTCCCTTCTTTCCTTAAATTCTTCCTCCCTTCCTCTTTTCCTGTCTCCCTCCCTCCTACCTTCCTTCCTTCCTTCTTTCTCCCTCCCTCCCTCCTTTCCTTCCTTTCTTCCTTCACTCCTTTTCTCCCTCCCTCCTTCCTTCTTTCCTCCCTCCCTCCTTTCCCTCCCTCCCTCCCTCCTTTCCTTCCTCCTTTCCTCCCTTCCTTCCTTGACTTGAGGACAGGAGGGTTAAACAGTGTGACTCACGTCTTTCAGAGTGATGATGTTGGGATGTTGCCCGTATCTCAGCAGGATCTCCACTTCCTCCGTCGGGTCTCTCTTCGCCTTGTTGATGATCTGGAACCATCATCATCATCATCATCATCATCATCATCATCATCATCACAAAAACACAGCGTTCACAGTCAGTGTCGTAGAGCTAAAGACAGACTCAGCAGCAGATGTATGTGTTTTTACCAGACGGGGAGTTCTGGTCCTCTGAAATGAGGCCAACCAGGAAGTAACTTAGAGCTGCATTCTCTCAAACGGCCACCAGGGGGCGACCGTCTCTATACAAGTCAATGGAGAATTCACCAACTTCTCACTTGATTTCTAACCTCAGTAAACGTTTTCAAAATGTGTTTATGGTCTCAATCGCTAGTTTAAAGCCTTCTTCAATGCAGTATGATGTTCATTTGGGACATTTGGGCCTCCCTGATTTTATATTTGACGATAAAGCAGGGTATGCATTAGGGCGTGGCTACGTCCTGATTGACAGGTTGATTGATCAATGTCCTCGAGATCCAGCCCTCGCAACCAATCGCAACCTCCCCGCTCCGCCCATGGCCCCGCCTCATGCCCATATAAGTAGAATCTGTGTTTTTATTTTTCCCAGCATGCACCTGAGATTTTCAAGATGGCGCTGCCCAGATTCGAAACTATTGGCTTCCGAGCAGCAGTCCACAAACCAATGGGTGACGTCACGGATGTTACGTCCATTTCTTTTATACAGTCTATGGTTTTTACCTTGACAGCGTACTCCATGCCGGTTCCTTTGTGCGTACATCTCCTACAGATGGAGTACGAGCCGACCCCGATGTCTTCTTTGATGTCGTAGGCGTCTGAGAACTGAGCCGTGCTTCTGTGGCGCTGCTGCGTGCAAAAAAACCCAACAAGAAAACACACAAACAACCAAACGTTAATACAAATATTACTGGTGATCATTCATGATTAGAGGATTAGGATGTGCAGCTCAGTGCTCTTTACAGCAGGTTGAGATGTTTACCAGATGTATATTTTATTTTATCTTATTTAACAGTCTAGAAAACATAATCCCAGTGTTCGAGGCTTTACATTTAATATCATCCTTCATTCACATTTTGTAGCTTTGCTGTGTCTCAGGAGGTAGAGCGAAGGAAACCACAAGTGACGTTTGGAGCTCAATGTTCTTCTTCAGACTGTTTGAACGTCACTTGTGGTTTCCTATTAAATCTACCTGCATTGGGAGCTGCAGTGTGTGGACTTTTTTCTTGGTTTTACAGATTTATTATTTGTTCCAGCACCTGCTTTAATACTCTGGATGTGCAAGTCTACCACAAACTTTTTTAAAGATACTTAAACCAGAATTGCTCCTGATGGCTGCGCCAACAGTGTGTGAATGTAACATGTAGTGTAAAAAGTGCATTTAGTGGTCAAAAAGACTAAAAAAGGTCTATATAATGAGTACAGTCCATTTACCATCTTTTAAATAAATAATAACAGCAGGAAAAACGTCAGTGTTCATTTGGGCAGTGTAAAGGTTTAAAGATACGATAAAGCTGATACATAAATAAATTACCAATTTATTAGCAAACACAACACATAGAACATCCACATATTGCATGAATCCCCAAAGAGTATATTGCACATATGATGTATAAAGGGTTAAAGGTGTAAAGGTGAGTTTACCTGTACAGCAGCGATGGGTAGAGGTTGACTTTCCTCCTCTGTTATCGCCACAAAACTGAATCCTCTGAACAGCTGATGGGCGTTGGCACTGGGTGGGACCCCCGGAGAGCTGAGAGAGAGAGAGAGAGAGAGAGAGAGAGAGAGAGAGAGAGAGAGAGAGAGAGAGAGAGAGAGAGAGAGAGAGAGAGAGAGAGAGAGAGAGAGAGAGAGAGAGAGAGAGAGAGAGAGAGAGAGAGGGAGCTGTTAAACCTCACAGCTCATTTAAATCAGGTTTTACTCCGGATGTACAGTATAAACTGGTGTTTAAGACGAACCTTTAAAATACAGAGAGAGAATGGATCTGCATATGATCATAGGATGTAAAAGGCTCCACACTAACAACAATAACTATTATATTTATGTATTTATTGAGGCAACAGGTAGCATTATATCAGTAGAGTCCAAGGCAAATTTTCCTTTGGGGCCAATAAAATATCTACCTACCTACCTACCTACTTACCTACCTACCTACCTATCTATCTATCTATCTATCTATCTATCTATCAACTATAATTTTAAACATAACAATGTGAGCATCCACACAGCGACAGCTCTGATGAAGAGTTTACGCACACAGCTACACACTGTATTAAATGTGTAAAGTTACTGCTTTCTTTTAAAAGGTTTAATTGAAACTCAGTCTAACCCTGAACCCAGTCTGAGTTAATATACTGGTCCAGTTCAGTTAAACCATTACTGGACCATTAACCATTAACCTGACTCACTGTTCCAGGTGTAGTATGTGTTTATGAATGAATAACTACTGGTGCATTCATATAAAGCGTTTTCCCAGCATGACATCATCTTAAAATAGGCTGCGACTCACACACCGGTCTATACAGAGGTGTGTGAGGAAGAAGAGGAGGAGGAAGAGGAGGAGGAGGAGTGTGTACCTCTGGGTGTTTTAGCTGTGAACTCCGGATCGAAATAGAAAGTGTCGTCAGGATGTCCGGCGGCCGGTTTGAAAGGAGGCTGGAGCTCTCTGCGGAACAGTTTTCTATAGACGGAGAGAGAGAGAGAGAGAGGGGGGGGGAGAGGGAGAGAGAGAGAGAGAGAGAGAGAGAGAGAGAGAGAGAGAGAGAGAGAGAGAGAGAGAGAGAGGGGGGGGGGGGGGGAAGAAAAGGCTCATTTGTTAAATCAGAGAGTTAAACTCATTTTCATTAAAGGGATCATGTGGGCCGGACCTTTAAAAAGAAGGAAGGAAGGAAGAAGGGAGGGAAGGAAAGAAAAGAGGACAGGAAAGAAAGATGAAAGGAAGGAAGGAAGGAAGGAAGGAAGAAAGGAAGGAAGGAAAGAAAAGGAGGGAGGAAGGAAGGAAAGAAAGAAGGAAAGCAGGACAAAAGAAAGGAAAATAAGACAGGAAGGAAAGATGAAAGGAAAGAAGGAAGGAAGGAAGGAAGGAAAGGTGGAAGAAACAAGGAAGGAAGGAAGGCAGGAAGGAAGGAAGAAAAGAAGGAAAGGAAGGAAAGGTGGAAGAGAGGGAGGGAGGAAAGATGGAAATCTAGAAGGACACACGAATGGAAGGAAGGAAGGAAGGAAGGAAGGAAAGAAAGGAGGAAGGACACACGAATGGAAGGAAGGAAGGAAGGAAGGAAAGATGGAAATCTGGAAGGACACACGAATGGAAGGAAGGAAGGAAGGAAGGAAGGAAAGAAGGAAGGAAAGAAATATGAAAGGACACACGAATGGAAGGAAGGAAGGAAGGAAGGAAAGAAAGAAGGACACATGAATGGAAGGAAGGAAGGAAAGAAGGAAGGAAGGAAGGAAGAAAGAAATATGAAAGGACACAAATGGAAGGAAGGAAGGAAAGAAGGAAGGACACACGAATGGAAGGAAGGAAGGAAGGAAAGAAGGAAGAAAAGAAATATGAAAGGACACACGAATGGAAGGAAGGACAGAAAGAAAGGAAAGAAGACAGGAAGGAAAGTGGGCTGGATTGAACTCCTCAGCGGACCAGTTCTGGCCCACGAACCTCATGTTTAACCCCCTGAATGAAATCCTAATAACTTTATTTAAACATAAAGACTCACGTTCCAGTCGATGGTGCTGAAGAAGTGATGCCTCTTGATCTCCTCCACTCCGTCTGGTCCCGCTCCTACAAACACACACAGCCTCATCACTCTCTTTCTTCTCTTTCTTCCTCTCCTTTATTAATCTGCTCTTTCTTCTTCTCCTTTAACCTTCCTGTCGTCCTCAATTGACCCCGTCTGGTTTGACTGTTCCTTCCTTCCTTCCTTCCTTTCTTCCTTCCTTCCTTCCTTCCCCCTTTCTTCCTTCATTCCTGCCTCCTTCCGTCTGTCCTTCCTTCCTCCCTCCCTCCTTTTCTCTTTCCTCCCCTACCATCCTCCCTTCCTTCTTTCCTCTGTCCTTCTTTCCTTCCTCCCTATTTTCCTCCCTCCATCCTTTCCTTCCTTCTTCCTTCCTCCCTCCTTTCCTTCCTTCTTCCTCCCTTCCTCCATCCTTTCCTTCCTTCTTCCTCCCTTCTTCCCTCCTTTCCTTCCTTCTTCCTCCATCCTTTCCTCCCTCCCTCCTCCCTCCCTCCTTTCCTTCCTTCTTCCTCCCTCCTTTCCTTCCTTCGTCCTCCCTTCCTCCTTTCCTTCCTTCTTCCTCACTTCCTCCCTCCTTTCCTTCCTTCTTCCTCCCTCCTTTCCTTCCTTCTTCCTCCCTTCCTCCATCCTTTCCTTCCTTCGTCCTCCCTTCCTCCCTCCTTTCCTTCCTTCCTCCATCCTTTCCTTCCTTCTTCCTCCATCCTTTCCTTCCTTCTTCCTCCCTCCTTTCCTTCCTTCCTCCATCCTTTCCTTCCTTCTTCCTCCCTCCTTTCCTTCCTTCTTCCTCCCTTCCTCCGCCCTCCCTTCCTCCCTCCTTTCCTTCCTTCCTCCATCCTTTCCTCCCTCCTGTCCTCCCTCCTTTCCTTCCTT
>NC_070598.1:3275712-3333983 GCF_027409825.1 Scomber japonicus | reverse complement strand
AATAAATTAAATATATAATTGCATGTTGGATGTTTTTCTCTGTAAATAATCTGCATGTTAGTTTCTAATGAAGATAATCTTTCACAGCATCTCCTCATTATGTACTTCCTGTCATGTTCAAGCCTACACTAGAGCTCTGAAACGCAGCTGTGAAGATCTGCAGCAGATATAATATATAACATATATGTGTGTGTGTGAACCCTGTAACACTAATTTAACCCTTAAACAGACGACGTGCACCAGGAGATACGGACTCTTTAACTTTCGTGTTGTCCTCCGGGTCCTTCCTCTGTCCTTCCTTCCTTCCTTCCTTCCTTCCTCAGATCTAAGTTCAGCTGTTAGGTAAATGTTCCCTCCTTCTGTCCTTTCTTCCTTCCTTCATCTGTCCTTCCTTCCTTCCTTCCTTCCTTCCTTCCTTCCTCCTCCTTCCTCCCTCCCTCCTCCCTCCCTCCCTTCCTTCCTTCCTTCCTTCCTTCCTTCCTCCCTCCGTCCCTCCCTCCCTCCCTTCCTTCCTTCCTTCCTTCCTCCCTCCTTTCCATCCTTCTTCCTCCCTCCTTTCTTTCCTTCATTCTTCCTCCCTTCCTTCCCTTCCTCGCCTCCTTTCCATCCTTCTTCCTCCCTCCTTTCTTTCCTTCATTCTTCCTCCCTTCCTCCTTTCCTTCCTTCTTCCCTCCTTTCCTTCCTACCTTCCTTCCTCCTCCCTCCTTCCCTTCCTTCCTTCTTCCTCCTTTCCTTCCTTCCTTCCTTCCTTCCTTACTTTAGGTGCAAATGGCATAACTAGTAAGGCCTGTTTAAGGGTTAATACTTTCATAAAGGTGTTAAAGTATGTTTAAGTGCTTTTTATGGAAACTTAACTGGATCTTAAAGGACAGCTGTAGTGACGATAGCGTATTAGTGGAGCTTTTAAACCCTCCTGGAAGGGGAAGGAAGGAAGGAAGGAAAGGAGGGAGGAGGGAAGGAAGGAAAGAGAGAAGGAGTGAGGGAAGGATAGAAGGAGGGAAGGAAGGAAAGAGAGAAGGAGTGAGAGAAGGATAGAAGGAAGGGGAGGAGGAGGGAAGGAAAGAGAGAAGGAGTGAGGGAAGGATAGAAGGAAGGAAGGAAGGAGGGGGGGAGAAGGAGTAAGGAAGGGAGGGAAGGAAGGGGAAGGAAGGAAGGAAGGAAGGAAGGAAGGAAGGAAGGAAGGAAGGAAGGAAGGAAAGGAGGAATGGAGGGAGGAGGGAAGGAAGAAAAGAGAGAAGGAGTGAGGGAAGGATAGAAGGAAGAAGAAAGGGGGGGGAAGGAAGGAGGGAGGGAGGAAAGAAGGAAGGAGGGAGGAGGGAAGGAAGGAAAGAGAGAATGAGCGAGGGAAGGATAGAAGGGGGGTGAGGAAGGAAAGGAAGGTAGGAAGGAGGAGGGAGGGAGGAAGGGAGGAAGGAAAGGAGGGAGGAGGGAAGGAAGGAGGAGAGAGAAGGAGTGAGGGAAGGCTAGAAGGAAGGAGGGGGAAGGATAGAAGGAAGGAAAGAAGGACAGTCCAATACAGACGGGGTCAGTTTGACCCGGGAGGACGACAGGAAGGTTAATCACATTTTCGCTCCTTTAAAAGCATTCGATGCAACTCTAACCCAAATAATGACATGTTTCCTACTTTATAACGTTTCCTACCTCGTAATGTGACACAGGGTCAGCTCATAACGACGTTTAGTCCTCGGCCGTGCAGTACTTCAGTATTTATGAGCGATCTCGTGACGGGGCTTTAATCTAATATCGTCCGTTTAGGGAAGGTTTCTCTGTCAGTAGTGAAGTGACCGTCAACTTTCAGGAGCTTTCAGTTTCTTATGTTCTCATATCGGACTCAATAACTGATCTAATCATGACATCATTGCACTTTATGGCACTTTCAACCTCACAGTGCAAGCTTAGTGATGATGTGTAGAGCACTTTTATTAGGTTATAGTGAGCTTATAGGACTTTATAGCCTTTATATGAGCTGTAATCATAGACTGTATAAAAGAAATGGACGTAACATCCGTGACGTCACCCATTGGTTTGTGGACTGCTGCTCGGAAGCCAATAGTTTCGAATCTGGGCAGCGGCCATCTTGAAAATTTCAGGTGCATGCTGGGAAAAATAAAAAACACGGATTCTACTTATATGGGCATGAGGCGGGGAGCTCCGGTCCTCTGAAATGAAATGAGGCCAACACGGAACGGAACACTTAACAAGCCGTTTTAGCTCCTGTCTCTTTAAGAACCCCCCCCCTCCTCCTCCTGATGAGCCCACTCTGCTCTGATTGGAATCACCTTAGCAACGGCCTTAGCAACCACCTTAGCAACCAAGATTCCGGAATGGACGGCAGTTTATGGGCATTGTGACAAACCGACGTATAAACCAGGCGGGGAGTTCTGGTCCTCTGAAATGAGTCCAACCAGGAAGTAACTTAGAACTGCATTCTATCAAAAGGCCACCAGGGGGCGACCGTCTCTATACAAGTCAATGGAGAATTCACCAACTTCTCACTTGATTTCTAACCTCAGTAAACGTTTTCAAAATGTGTTTATGGTCTCAATCGCTAGTTTAAAGCCTTCTTCAATGCAGTATGATGTTCATTTGGGACATTTTGGCCTCCCTGATTTTATATTTGACGATAAAGCAGGGTATGCATTAGGGCGTGGCTACGTCCTGATTGACAGGTTGATTGACCAATGTCCTCGAGATCCAGCCCTCGTAACCATAGCAACCTCCCCACTCCGCCCATGGCCCCGCCTCATGCCCATATAAGTAGAATCCGTGTTTTTATTTTTCCCAGCATGCACCTGAAATTTTCAAGATTCCTAGATTCCTAGAAGATGCCTAGATTCTAAACTATTGGCTTCTGAGCAGCCGTCCACAAACCAATGGGTGACGTCATGGATGTTACGTCCATTTCTTTTATACAGTCTGTGGTATCGGACTCAATAATTGATCTAATCATGACATCATTGCACTTTATGGCACTTTCGACCTCACAGTGCAGCTTTGTGATGATGTGTAGAGCACTTTTATTAGGTTATAGTGATCTTATAGTACTTAATAGCATTTATATGAGCTGTAATACGACTTTAATACTTCTACTTAGAGTATTACAGTATGTGTGTGTGTGTGTGTGTGTGTGTGTGTGTGCTCTCAGGTTGATCTTTTCATACATTTTAAACCCTGTTATGCTTTTAAACAACATTTATAACACCAACTAACTATTTAACCATGACATTATTGCACTTTGTGGCATTTTCCAACCACACACTTCAGCATGGAGATGATTTATTGCACATATCGATTAGTTTATAGTGTGTGTGTGTCCTTTAATAACTAACTATAATACTTCTATTTAGCGTATAGTACTGTGTGTTTGTGCTCTCACATTGATCTCTTCTTACATTTTAGGTGTTTTTGAATCTATAAAATGACACACAATTGAAGCTAAAGTGCTTTTAATCGCATATAAGTTGATTTTAAGCCTTTTTATAACATTTATTGAACCAAATAATGATTTTATTGTAACAGTATTGCACTTTATGGCATTTCAACCCCAACATTTAAGCTATTAGTGACCTAATAGTACTTTATAATGCTACACTACTACATTAATACTTCTATTTAGAGTATTTATATTAATATTTTCTTACATTAAGGTGTATTTCAGTTTATAGTAATGACATAAAAGTGAATTTAAGGTGCTTTTAATCAAATGTAGGATAATTTTTATGTCCATTTATAACATTAAATTACATTTTTTGAACCAAATTATGATCTTATAGTCACATTTTTGTATTTCAAGGCATTTTTAAACCCAAAATTTAGCGTCTAGTGGTGTATGTGTGCTCTCAGGTTGATCTTTTCTTACATTAAGGTGTTTTTAATCACATATAGGATCATTTGAAGCCTCTTCATCATTCTAACTTTAACATTATTGCACTTCATGACATTTTCAACCCCAACATTTAGCACTGTGATGATTTGTTGCACATATTTGGTAAGTTATAGTGTCCTAGTTGTATTTGTAGTACTTCTGTGACTTATAATACTACTTTAATACTTCTATTGAACATATAGCAGTGTGTGTGTGTGTGTGTCAGATTGATCTTTTCTTGCATTAATGAGTTTCTGAATCTCTAGTTTCGCTTTGACACTCTGGCATTTAATCACATATAGGATCATTTTATGCTCAGTCATGCTTATAAATTACATTTCTTGTACTGAATTATGATCTTATAGTCATTTTCAACCACACAGTTTAGCTCTGTCATAATATGCTGCACATATTTGGTAGGTTATAATGCCCTAATAGTACTTTATAGTGCTGGTGTGACCTTTAATACTACTTTAATACTTCTATTTAGAGTATTACAGTGTGTTTCTGCTCTAAAGTTGATCTTTTAATACATTAAAGTGCTTTTAAGTCTATATTGTGTCTAATTATGGGTCATTTTACACCCTGTTATGATTTAAAATGACATTTCTTGTACCAAATTATGACTTCAGAATGACATTTTTGTATTTTAAGGCATTTCCAGCAGCATGGTTTAGCTCTTTGCTATTTTATAGTCACCTGTAATACTACTTTAATACTTCTATATAGAGTATTACAGTGTGTTTCTGCTCTCAGGTTGATCTTTCCTTACATTAAAGATGTTTTTGAGTCTATAATGTGTCTAACTACGGGTCATTTTACACCCTGTTATGCCTTTTTAATAACAATAATTGATCTCATAGTCACATTTTTACACTTTAAGCCATTTTCAACCACACAGTTTATCTCTGTAATGAAGTGTTGCACATATTTGGTGGTAGAGACAGTGACCCAATAGTACTCAAGTGTGCTGCAATACTACTTTACTACTTCTAGCCTACATATAGAGTAGAGCAGTGTGTTTCTGCTCTCAGGTTGATCTCTTCATGCTGTAGGGTGAATTTTTAACTAATCTGAGCGTGATAACAGGAACTTTAAGGGTTGCTATTGTTAGTAAATGTGATCTAATGTTGACTTTAAGGTGTTTTATGGGGTGTGTGTGTGTGTGTGTGTGTGTGTGTGTGTGTGTGAGTCTACAGCACCATATGGCATCCTGTGTGTAGTGTGTGTGGTGTGTATGTGTGGTGTAAATAGCTATATGTGTGTGTGTGTGTGTGTGTGTGTGTGTGTAGTATTCAGTCCATATAAAAATGCTGCTCCTCTTATATCACTGCAACACACTCTTGCCCAACACAAAGTCACTGAGTTTGACAGCAGTACTTAAACCCCCCCCCCCCAGAAAAGTGTGTGTAATGTGTTGCATGGCTCACCTCTCCAGCCGTCCCCCCTATCGGCATCTTCTGCCAGGGATCTGCCAACTGAGCCAGCGGCATCTTTCTTCCTCCTTCTACTTTTCCTCCCTTTTTTTTTTTTTTTTTTTTTATTCCTCTTTTCTGCTGCAGCTCGTCGTCGACACTTTTAATCTCCACAGGTCTATCTTCTCCTTCTTCTTCTTCTTCTCAGACCTTTTTTTTCCTTTTCTAAAGTCTAATTGAATGTGTAAAAATGTTGCAGCTGGTTCCGTTTCCTCTCCGAACCTCCCGCGAATCCTCCACCGACCGACCGACCGACCGAGCCGAGCCGATCCGAGCGGACAAGCTCTAATTCCGGATCTACTGTGGCGCTGAGTCCGCCCCTTCCTCCGGAGAGACAAACATGAGAAAGAAACAGGCGAGGAGGAGGAGGAGGAGGAGGAGGTGGTGGAGGAAGAGTAGGAGGAGGTGGAGGACGCCCTTTTTCGGAAACGGATTGCCTTGAACACACATACACACTTATCTCTCAATCTCTCTCTCTCTGTGTGTGTGTGTCTCGCTGTCTCTCTCTCTCTTTCTCTCGCTCGCTCACTCACTTCCGCTATTGCCCAATATGGCGGCCGGTGTCGGCTTACCTGTCCGTCAGACCAGCCGCGTCACGGCTACGTCACTCCAGGAGGTGGCATCCGTTTATATAGGTATTAAAATAATAATAATATATATATTTTTTAATTTTTATATAATCTATAAGAGAGATTTATAACTGATATCATAGTTTCTTATGTTAAAATGGGTTTAGAAAATATTTTGATTTACATAAAAAAGCATAAAAAATGGGCAAACCTTCTGCTTATTGGTTTTATAAAGGTAAAAATGCCATATTTATATATTTAGATATGCAAATAACAATCTAAACAAATGTAAAGCACTGTCTGAAACTGAGTTGTCTTTGCTTATTACTTATATAAAGGTAATTGTAGTAACTATACTTTAGTCACTACTGGCTGCTAAATGGCTCAATTGTTCAGATGTGTACTCAATTTTTCCTTTTTATTCCTTTTATCCATCCTTCTGATGTTATGTTAGAAAATATTTTGATTTACATAAAAAGCATAAAAAATAACATAAGATATTTCTTTATTAGTCCCACAATGGGGAAATGTGCATTATAACAGCAGCAAGTGGACAGTAAAAATAGAAAAGCATCAATAAAAAAGAATAAAGAACAATAAATAAGTACGAATAACAATAAAAGTAGAAATATATAATAAAAAATAATAATATTAAATGTGACATTATTTACATTATTAACAGCACAACAGTAATATTGGTATTGAATGGTTAATTGCACAGATGAATAAAATGAAATATCAATATAAATAGTGTTTAAATGTAATTATCTCTGATTCTCATCCTGAAGGAGTTTCCTTTCGTTGTTCATTCTCTGCCTTACAGGAAGTTATTCATTCTTTCATCTGGAGCTGAACACTATTGCTGCAGACTATTTGGACCTCTGATTCATTGTTTAAAGTAGTTTTTCAATCATAAATCTCATTCTTTACCTCGTATCAGCCTCTAAAATGTGAGAATTTGTAAATAAGACAAGTAAGTAAACTCTCTTAATATCTATTTTGAATACTTAACAACCTATAAAACAAGATTCACAACATACTGATAACATTTCTTTATGTTAAAATGTGTTTATAAAGCAAAATAATGTACTAAATTCTACTTTTATAGAGGTATAATGCAACAATTCCATATATAAATACACAAATATCAATATAAATAGTGTTTAAATGTAATTATCTTTGGAAGGAGTTTCCTTTTGTTGTTCATTCTCTGACTTTCAGGAAGTTATTCATGCTTTCATCTGGAGCTGAACACTATAGCTGCAGACTATTCAGACCTCTGATTCATTGTTTAAAGTCGTGTTTTGACTGCAGGAACCTTCCTCGCAGACTAGAGGAACCTTTTGAAGAACTCAACCTGTGTTTCCACCGGAGGGACCAGGGTCTAAATTAAGGTCCAGGACACCAATCAAGCCTCCAGGAACAGCACCGGGGCTTTGAAGCCAATGTGTAATTACGACGTCACCTGATGATAACGGGCCCAAAAAGACTTTTCCCCGTTGACTTCCTTTGTGAAAGAGACATCTGGAAATCTCAGAAGACTCATTTCACAATCAGAATTTGAGCCATTTGGTCCAATAACATGTAGAAAGTCTCACAATTGAAGCATTTAACCTTCCTGTCGTCCTCCCGGGTCAAACTGACCCCGTCTGTTTTGACTGTTCCTTCTTTCCTTCCTTCCTTCCTTCTGTCCTTCTTACCCTCCTTCCTTCTTTCCTTCTGTCCTTCTTTCTTTCCTTCCTTCTTTCCTTCTGTCCTTCTTTCCCTCCTTCCTTCTTTCCTTCTATCCTTCCCTCCTTCCTTCCCTCCTTCCTTCTTTCCCTCCTTCCTTCTTTCCCTCCTTCCTTCCCTCCTTCCTTCTTTCCTTTCCCTCCCTCCTTCCTTCTTTCCTCCCTCCCTCCTTCCTTCCTTCTTACCTTCCTTTCCTTCCTCATTCCTTCTTTCCCCCCCCCTACCCCTTCCTTCTGTCCTTCCCTCCCTCCTTCTGTCTTTCCTTCCTTCTTTCCCCTCCCTAACGTCCTTCCTTGACTCGAGGACACCAGGAGGGTTAATCCTCATTAGTTAGCTGTAGGAGTAAACCAGAACCAGAAGTAGCTGTTTCGGTCAGCAGAAGGCCTTTGTGTTTATACTCTGTAAACCACACAGATTCAGCAGATCTGGGTCATTCTACACCAGGAAATTGAACTTTTTTATCCTTGTGTGCTGCTGATCAGCTTCCATAGGAATGAACATGGCCTCACATCCAACACTGTATCCAGATCTCCTCTTTATACACCCATGGTTCCAGCTGGGATTTACCAATAGTACAGGAACTATGGGGTCAAGGTTTGGAGGGATGATCATCACTGACTGATCAAACATAACTTAGGGTTTAACTTAGCTGCCTTGTCTTCATTTTACCTGCTTTGTTGTATAGTTTCATAAAGGGTTGTGATTGATGTCGAATGTACGTATGCAGTAGTATTATGTCAAAATACCATTGTAACTAGCACTAGCAATTTCACTGTATTTTAAGTACAGTGACAATAAAGGCCATGGTCACTTTTGGGGACATTACATACACTTACATTAACTCCCTGGAGACCCCACCCAAACCCCCGACCCATCACCACTACTTGCCAAACCCGAACCCTTATCATTACCTTAACTGGTTACCCCGCCCAAAAACCTGCTTTTTCCCCATTCACACTCTTTCACATGCAAAAACGCACAGCTGCTTCATTCATTAATAAAACATGGGTTTACTCTGAGGATGGGTTTAGAACAGTTTAAGATGAGGGGAGGACATTTCTCCTCGTTTCATAATGTTAAATGTAACGTTACATCTTATTGTTGGCTTCCTGGCTCGTATCTAAAAAAGAGCAATAGATAAAAGCACAGAGATAGCATGAATGAGCTGAGTGTAGTTATAGTATTCTACTTATTTTATAAGATTATGGGATTATGGGTAAAACCTTAATCTTTAAAGTAAATGGTAATTACATCCATCAAATGAATGTAATGCAGTAGAAAGTGTAATATTAACCTCTGTAATGTTGTGGAGTGGAAGTATAAAGTAGCATCACATGGAAATACTCAAGTAAAGTACAATTACCTAAATAATTGTACTTTAATGTACTTGATTAAATGTATTTAGTTACTTTTCACCACTGCTGGTTGAAGTCCTGCAGTATTTTTGTGTTGCAGCACCATCATGTGTTATAATGCGGTACTGCAGCTGCTTTTCTGGTCATATTTATTTATTTTATAAGCACGGTTGTAAAGGTTACTGTGGAAATATAATAGGTTACAGATTACTATTTAAAATGTATTAAGTAATGTAACTATTTCAAGTCATTATTTTGAGATACTGAGCCATTATTTTGAAATTCTATGTCATTATTTTGAATTCTAAGTCATTATATTGAGATACTAAGTCATTATTTTGACATACTGTGCCATTATTTTGAAATTCTAAGTCATTATATTGAGATACTGAGCCATTATATTGACATACTGAGCCATTATTTTGAGATACGAAGTCATTACTTTGAGATAATACGTCATTATTTGGAGTTTAAGTCATTATTTTGAGTCACAAAGTTATTATTTTGAATTTTAAGTCGTTATTTTGAGTTTTATTTTGAAAAAGTTTCTCATTATGACTTACTTTTTTTTTTCATCACATCGGCAGAAATGATCTTCCATACTCTGCAGTATTAATCTACATCGATATCTTAATGTATCAGATGAGTTGCAGCAACCAATCAATCAAACCAGATCATGTGTGGAGGTGAAACCCTTCCGTAAGAGATCACATGTTTGGACATTCCTCTCTCTGCGCTCGCGGGCACAAGGACGTGAAATAAAATCCACCTTCCGGTTCAGAGTTCGTTTATCAAGTATCGAGGAAACGCCAAACACAGGAGAGACTTCGTGAGGACAGCAGTGATCTAGAGGAGCACGAAGATGACTCGGTGACACAGGTTAGTACAATACGTAAAGATTTAATAGTAGACTAGTTGAAACAGGAAAGCGTGAAGCAGAAAGTTGTGAAACGTTGGTTGAAGACGAAATGGAAGAACATGTGGTGCGCAGGCAAAAAGTATGAGGAAGAAAAGTTCAGAAAAGGGAAAAAAATACAGTATAATTTAACACTTATTTTACTAAAAAACAACTCGATGAGTGAGTATCAACCAATGAAGCCTTGTTACCTTCGAATATAAATGTGATTGACAAGTTTTCTCCTGTTTATTTGTATGTTGTTTGCAGGTAGTCTGATCAGCATGTGTACCAGATGGTGGCAGTAATGGTGCTGTAAGGTGTTTCACAACCACTGAAATAAAACATCAAGAAGAAATAAAAAGAGGAAGAAGAGAAATGTCGGAGAAAAACAGAAGGATCTGTAAAGTGAGTAATAGAAAAATATTCTCATTTTATTGTTAAAATATGAGTCGGTTTCTTCCCCTAAGGGTGAAACTTGTGTAAAGAAGAAGGACAATGGGGGAGGTACTCACTAACTTATGGGTGTGTTTCTTTCTTACTTCCTGATCTTACTGTGACTGTTAATGTTTAACCCCTCAGGCTGCTCCAGCTCCACCAGATGGGAAAGTTAATGGTGGAGCAGCACCGAACAGATCCTACAGTGTGGAGCTGTGCGTCCATGGACGAAATGAAACCCCCATTGGTCAAGATGACCCCATTAATACCATCAACACCACCAGTGATTATTATGCACCGAGACGCTCCAATGGAAAGTAAGACACGGTTTGCTTTTATACATATAACCTGAACTGTGTTTGGCTTGTTACTCTATAAAGTACTCTATTACACATTACTCTAGAAGTAGTAATGGACAGTGGTGGGAATCACGATACGATATTATCATGATACTTGTCACAATACGATATTATTACAATTTTAAATATATTGGGATATGATAAATAATGTCCACAAAGGAAAACGTCCTCTTGCAACCTACAGCCTTTTAGTGGACTGAAAAAGAAATATGATTTTATTATTCTAGTACCAAACACTTACATTTTAATTTGCAATTTATATAATAAAAGATCAATACTTGGCGTCCGTGTATTGATACAATATTGGCACGCAAAATATGGCAATACTATGCTGTATCGATTTTTCCCCAACCCCTAATAATGTATTACTTTACTGTAGAGCCTGAACTCTTTAAAGTTGTATAAGCAGTATTTAATGTATATTTGATCCTTTGTGCTTTGATGTTCTTATACATACATGGGTTTTTTGTGGGTGTTATTTGGGTCAATGATGGGGGGGGGGTTTCTGTGTCGCTGTGGTTTAGTTTAAATTTAAAGGGTTAAAATGTGAAAATAAACGTATGAATAACTTCACACATTCTTTTTTTGTGGACTCAGCATCAAATTTCTGCTTTTAATCCATTTAGAGAGAATATATTAGAGGATTATGGTAAAAATGTCTAAGTGGTGTAACCATAAAAACTTTGTACCAAATAATTCAACGTTGCTTAAAAACAGGAAATAGTCAATAAAACACCATATCAACTAGTTAGGCATGATCTTACATTATAACTTTTATATTAAATAAAGCTAATGGAATACTATTGTTCTAAATATTACATTTAATCTGGGTAACCATGGAGACCAGGACACATTTACATTATTAGTATAAGTCCACTTAAATACATTGTAGGTGGATAAAATATTTAATATTTATCATTCTTTTGTGGTTACACCATTTGACATTTTCAGGAGCATTCAGTCTTACTTTTGGTGAAAAAATGGTGCAAATGTCATTTCAAATGATATAAAACCAACAAAAATACTAAATGTACATTTTAACAAACCTGATGCTGCTTTTAAAACTATTTTTATTATTATATTTTTTTAAATGATTAAATTCATTATTGATCAAAGTCTCAACAAGAAGCAGCGTGCCGCTCTCTACTCATCTCTACTTTTGGCCTCATCAAAGTATAATGACAACATGTGAGCAGAACATTTTAATTATAAATAAATATCTTCACAGAGGGAGGAGGAAGAGGAGGATTCCCGTTCCCGTGGCGGCGCAGCTGTCCTGGTGTTTTCTGTGTGACGATGTCGTGGTGGATCCAGTCTCAACCGAGTGTGGCCACCGGTTCTGCAGAAAGTGCATCACCTCGCACTGGGAGAAGAACGTTTCATCAGAAGAAAGCTCCTGTCCCGAGTGTGCAGCAGCTAAAGCCGTGACCAAACCTGCACCGCAGCAAGAGAGCACTGGCAGCGTCGTACACTGTAAGACTGATCTCCTGTGTGTTGGTAATACTCGATTATTGTCAGATTGCCTTCATGTAGTCTCACATTTTTCTTTTTCTTCCAGTGAAAGTTGGTTTCCGGGAGCCGAGGAAGGAACCTAAGGAGCCAAAGATCGGTATGAGATGGAGTTGCTCAAACGTCACAGAAGGAGCTGAGGAGGGAGGAGGAAATAAAACCCTCCTCAACAACATCTTCACTGAGCTCTACATCACAGAGGGACGCAGTGAAGAGATTGAAATCCAACCTGAGGGGAGCCAGACCGAGATGCCTTTCAAGAAACCAAGACGTAATAATAGACCAATCCGGTGCCATGATATCTTTAGAGCCTTTCCTAATCGACCTAAAAAAATCCGAGTGGTTGTGACGAAAGGCCTCGCTGGCGGTGGGAAATCCTTCTTATTGCAGAAGTTCACTCTGGACTGGGCCGAGGGTTTGGAAAACCAGCATCTCACGCTGGTGATTCTGTTTGCGGTCAGGGAGCTGAACATAGTCAAAGATAAGGAGTACTGTTTTCTGACGCTGATCCATGATTTCCATCCATTATTAAACAAAGTCACGCCACAGAAGCTTGCCGACTGCAGAGTTTTGTTCGTCTTTGATGGCCTAGAGGAAAACGAACTTTCACTGGATTTCGAGAACGCGGAGGTTGTGACCGATGTCATGGAGACGACGTCGGTCAGTGGGCTGCTGGTAAACCTCATCAAGGGGAATTTACTTCCCTCGTCTCTCGTCTGGATAACTTCCCGACCTTCCGCAGTCGGACAGATCCCTCTTAAATACATTGACAGACTGCTGGAAATACAAGGCTTCACCGATGGCAAGAAGGAAGAGTACTTCAAGAGGAAATTCCCCGATGAAGACATGTACAGCAGAGTCATGACATACATCAAGTCATCCAGGAGCCTCCACCTCATGTGTCACATCCCAGTCTTCTGCTGGATCACGTCGACAGTTCTGAAGGACATATTCGGTCCGAACGAGAAAGGAGAGCCGCCCAGGACCATCACTGACATGTACTCGCGCTTCCTGCTGATTCAGACGAGGAGGAATAAGGAGAGGCCTCCGAACGCGAGGGAGACATGTCCACAGGAGCTGATGGAGGCCGACAAGGAAGCTCTTCTGAAGCTGGCGAGGGTGGCGTTTGATCAGTTGGATAATCCACCCATCACGGAAGAATAAGAAGACCCCGAAGCTGATGTTGATGTCACAGAACCGTCAGTGGTTCCAGGAGTTTGTACATAAATCTTCACTTTCCACAGCTTTGCTCGTCTGCACAATCAAGAGTTTCTGGCTGCAGTTTGCACGTATCACTGCTCATTCCTGAGAGACTTGGACAAATCTCACAAAAGTGTAAATGTAAATGCTCGCTTCCTTCATGAACTCTCTCGGGAGTCCAATTAGACTCTTAGGAGGCCTGCTGGGTCAGACGGAGAACAGTCCACAAATCATCCAGAGAGTCCTCAACAACCTGAAGGAGATGACCTATAGCCTCGTTTCCACTAAAAGGCCCATTTATGCTCAACAACGTAAGTCAGTTTCAAACGATGTTACCGTCACTGCTCACATACTTCCATGCGTCCTTTACATTGGCATGGATGTTAACCAATACGTCCACCAGGGGGCAGCACAGAGTCAAAATCAAACATGGCGACTGTGGAGGAGATATTGATAATGTTCCTCTTGTTGCATAAAAGACACAAACGATATGTTTAAAGTTTCTAACCAACTCACAAAACCTTTCCTCAAAAAGTTCCTCCATTATTAATTCTTCTTCGTGTCTCACTAGAGCTACGTATGGAGTAGTGACAGCAACACTGCCCCCCCCCATGGTTTCCGGTGGTACGGCTCCGTTTGGTCCGTATCCGTAAGCTTTATGGAAACGTGCAGAAATACGGACGAAATGAACGCAGAGCACGGACAGAAGGCTCCGTCTGTATCCGTCTGTATCCGTATTTAACGTTGAGCATAAATGGGCCTTTTAAGGAAGTCGCCTTTTTATAGGAACTCTCACTCAAACCTCCAGGCTGTTGTGTCTCCATAGCAGAGTAGGACCTCGATAAGAACATTCAGACTCTGACCATGACATCACTGAGGAGACGCACGGTTACATGCAGCAAAAAATTTTAATTTCTCATTGTATCAGTCATAGTTTGGACTTTTAAAATGCTTGTAAACACCTTAGTCCGACCTACATTAGACCTGCATCGCACCATAACAGACATCTCAAAATCTGATAAGAACACCTAGATAATTTGTTCATAGTCAGCATTTTAACGGCATGTAAACTCAGACAAGTGATCCGGTCTCATGCATGTCTTTATCTGACACGATCAGAAATTCTAATTTTTTGCTGCATGTGAACGTACTGACAGATAACGAGGAGCTGAGCTGGTTGCAGCACATCTGGTTTGAGGGTTCGTGTAAATGGAGGCGAACGCTTTCTACTACTGTTCTTCTTCTGCTGGGTTTTAAAAATGCAGCTTTCTGTTGATGCCACATTCCACTTTGAGTTTACCCAATCAGCACAGAGTCAACTTCGAGCCCCACCCGGGAATGTTTCGGGGCTGAGAAACATTCCCGGGTGGAACGTTGTAGTTGGTGTGCTTTCACTGATGAACATAGTTATTCTGTTAAGTTGTAAATCATGTTCAATTTAAATGTTCAGCTTCTTAGATTTAATACAAATCCAGCAAAAGAACTTGAGGACTTCAGGATCTGTGTTGAAAAGCTTTAACAGTGCCTGCTGCTACTAACCACACTCATACAATCATTGTGTGTGTATGTGTGTATATATGATGATGGTGTATTGATTTTTAGCAGGTATAGATGTAAATAAAATGGGATAAATGGGATTTGTACTAACAGGCTTATTATCACTGTGTTGTGTCCTCTGAAGTCCAGTCCTGCCTGTCTTTAGAGAGCTGGACCTGAATGGAGACTTGGGAGGTTTTCCACTTTTATATCTTTATGTATTCACTTTGTCAAATTCAGAATGATTGATTCATTTGATTTCCACAAATAAAAATGCTTTAAAATCAAAGTCCTGAATTTGTCTAAATAATTAAACACTTTATGATCAAATCTGATTTCCTGTAAAGGGCTCAATAACAAAGTGTTGGCAAGATGAGAAATTTATAAATGTAAGAGTCTTAAAAGCAGCATCAGGTTTGTTAAAAATGTACATTTAGTATTTTTGTTGGTTTTATCATTTGAAATGACATTTCACCATTTTTTACCAAAAGTAAGACTGAATGCTCCTGAAAATGTCAAATGGTGTAACCACAAAATTAAGTATTTTATCACCTACAGTGTATTTAAGTGGACTTATACTAATATAAATGTTTCCTGATCTCCATGGTTACCCAGATTAAATGTAATATTTAGAACAATAGTATTCCATTAGCTTTATTTAATATAAAAGTTATAATGTAAGATCATGCCAAACTAGTTGATATGGTGTTAGGTAGGAAGGAAGGAAGGAAGGAAGGATGTAAGATCATGCCAAACTAGTTGATATGGTGTTTTATTGACTATTTACTGTTTTTAAGCAAGTTTAATTATTTGACACAAAGTTTTTATGGTTACACCACTTAGACATTTTTACCATAATCCTCTAATATATTCTCTCTAAATGGATTAAAAGCAGAAATTTGATGCTGGGTCCACAAAAAAAAGGATGTGAGCAAGTTATTCATACGTTTATTTTCACATTTACACACACACACACACACACACACTTCCATAGATGGAGGAACAAGACCAAATAAAGACGGCAGACACAGACAGATTTGATGTCCACATGTTCTTTAAGCTTTTATTATACAGCCATCAATCTCTCACAGAAACAGGGTAAAGCTTCCACACCTTTATAAACTTCATGGGCAGTAACAGCAAGTAGTTTTTCAGTAAAGAACAGAGAGGTATATATCTATCTTAACTAAAGGTATGTTTCCCCCCTTCAAATGTTCCCAATTGTGTAACTTAACAGGAAAGCCGGCCCTGAGCTGTAAGTGCATCTTCATATAGAAGCAGCCACATATGAACATCCTTCAAAACCACACAGACTAAAAAAAAAAAAGTATGTTAGTCTCATTATTACACATCAAAGCGTTTTAGCCACACAGTTTAAAGCTTCCACCAGTTCACTACCAACCAACAAGATTCAGAGTTTGCAGATTTTAAAGTGTTTTTTAAGATCATTTTGGGATGTTTAAGTGCTCCAGTGTGACTGAATGGGAAAGTGAAGTAGCGGTTTAGTAGCTCTGCATAAAAACATCAGCTTCATGTGACTTTTTTAAAACTTTATAATTTGCTGTTTAAAGCATTGCTGCAAACTTCACAATGTAAAATCCCTCAAAACTCAATAAATACATATATCTTTTTAAATATTTTTGCTCATCTTGTCCCCTGTAGTGCATCTCCTCGTCCTCACACCTTGCTCACTGACAGTAAACCTACTAAAATCCTTTTCCTGATTTACTATAAAAACAAAAAAGGAGGTCTGAAATGGTTTAAAAGACTTAAAGTGGTTGAAAACTGACACTGTAAATCAGAGAGGTGTCAAACTCAGTTTCATTGAAGGGCCACATACAGCCCAATCTGATCTGATGTGGGCCGGATTATTAACAATAAGGAAGGAAGGAAGGAAACAAGAAAGGGAAGGAAGACAGGTGGATTGACAAAAGAAAAGAAGGGAGGAAGGAGGGAAGTAGGAAAAGAAGACGGGACAGAAAAATGGAAGGAAGGAAGAGAAGCCAAGAAGGAAGGAAGGAAGTAGGAAAAGAAGACATATGGATAGAAGGAAGGAAGGAAGACAGGAAGAAAAGTGGGCTGGATTGGACCCCTTGGCGGGCCAGTTCCGGCCCACGGGCCGCATGTTTGACACCCCTGCTGTAAAAATTATCACATTTTTCAGGTTGTAAATTGTTTCTTGGAAGCTTTTGTAAATATTCTTCCACCTTTTTCTGAATGTTTAAAAAAGGTTAAAACCAGTAACGAGATGCTGCATTAAAACATTTGAGGACATTTTTTTTCATTTCAACAGATGTGGAAAGAATAAAGTGGAAAGTTTTGTGCGTATTTTTTTTCCCCGCCGCCTCCTTGCCGTTATTTAAAACCAGTAAATTGACTGAACTGGTTCGATATTTGGCAGGATGGAGCAGAAACAGACAGACAGACAGAATAATAAACTCTTAAATACTTAATCTCTATAAAACGATAAATACTGACAGGTTTCAGGTCCGAGCCGAGTCCCATTAAGGTGCGGAATGATGCTGAGCTATAGTCGAGGCGGAGAGAAAGGTGCCGATTAACAGACAGGGTGCAAAGTGAAGGAGCCTCGTTCAGTATTTTTTTTTGGGGGGGGGGGGGGGGGTCGTCTACCTTTTAGGAGGGTCAGTGTTTGGGACTCTTGAGGTGTGATCTAGCTGACAGACTTCAGTTTGGCCCATGGGTTTGTCCCGCGGACCTCCAGCGGCGGACTGTTGGAGAAGATGTGGTTGCACATTTCATCCAGCGGCGGCTCGGGGTCTGAAGTCGCGTACTGACTCGCTTCCTCCACTTCCTTACGGATCGCCACGTCAATTTCCTGCAAGGAGAAAGAAAGAAAGAAAGAAAGAAAGAAAGAGACAGAGAGACAGAGAGAGAGAGAGAGAGATTATTAATCTATCCAATATCGTTACTGTTTAACCTGTGATAAAATATTATTACTATAGTTGTAAAAGCTTCTCTCTGAGTATTTACCACATTTTATAACTTTATTTATTTTATTTGGGTATTCTTATTTTTTCTTACATGTTACATAAAAGGTTACTTTAGAAATGTAATAGGTTACAGATCACTAGTTACTGTGTTTAACATGTAATATTTGTGTGTGCTCCAAAGTGGGACTTCAGATGTAACCTCCTTTGTAATCATCAACATTTTCATCAGTAACTAACAGATTAGTTACATTTTCTAATTATATTATATACTGCTGTTACACACTGATAACCATGTATGAAAAGTGCTATACTAGTACACCAATACATTTTAAAAAGCTTAAACCTGTTACTTAAACTGAACTTGATGATCAGCTCAATTGTTGCACCAATAAAACTCCACATCCTCACAGGTGTTAATATGTTTGAGGTTCAAAGCTCAAAAACTGGCACAATATCAGTGGCAGCTGTTGTTGTGCACTTCCTGTAAAAGCACTGTGACTGTGTGTGTGTGTGTGTGTGTGTGTGTGTGTGTGTGTGTGTGTGTGTGTGTGTGTGTGTGTGTGTGTGTGTCTTCACCTTCAGCTCCTCTGCAGACGCCATGTTGTTACTGAGCATGCGCTCCTTCAGCATAGAAATGGGGTCACTCTTGCTGCGCACCTCCTGGATCTCCTCACGAGTGCGGTAGCTGCAGGAAGTGACATCACAGTTAGACATGCACAACAATAATAAACTAGATCTCACTGGTCTGCTCTGCTGTAGGAAGAAATAAACATCCTCAACAGATGTAATAACTGCCAATAATGTATTCAGTTATTACATTATTATCTTTAAGTTGTTTTTTTCATTAGATATAAAGTTTCACACTTCTATGCCACTTAGTCTTCCTGTTAGATATTTCAAATATTTTCTTAAAGGCCTGAACACAAACTGTCTCTCTCTCTTTTGGGATGTGATACTGAGGTCTAATATTGAGACCTGACAGCAACATGTGGAAAAAAAACCCTGATGCACAAAAAAGATCAATAAACAGGATGTAAAAGTAAGAAAAATATATCAGTAGTAGCAAGAAAAAAAAATGAATAGAAAGAGATGCAGAGGAAATGAATGAGGAGGAACCTGACAGAAGGAGGAAGTGCAGAGGTTTAAAAAAAGTGACTCACCTGACACCTGGGTCGCTCATGCTGTGTCCATGGTAACGATAAGTCTGCAGCTCCATCACAATGGGACCCTGAAAGACACAACCGGTCATTTCCCCACAGAGCTCATCCTCAATGCTGCTGATCATCATCATCATCATCATCATCTAAGGGTTTTAC
Organism: Scomber japonicus; assembly: GCF_027409825.1. NCBI lineage: Eukaryota > Metazoa > Chordata > Actinopteri > Scombriformes > Scombridae > Scomber > Scomber japonicus. The sequence goes on along the minus strand of NC_070598.1, from coordinate 3,314,784 downwards.
CAGGGGAGTCTTTAAAAAGAGAAATGAAAGAAATCAACCAGAGTCAGAGCTCACCTTTCCAGACCTGCAGTGGTCTGCAGCAAACTTGGTGGCCTCTCGGACACACAGGATGTCCATCCCGTCAACCTATGAGAAGAGAGGAGAGGAGAAGAGAGGAGGAGAGGAGGAGAGGAGGAGGAGACGAAGTGAAGAGGAGGAGAACAAGAGGAGGTGAAGAGAGGAGCGAGAGGAGGAGAAGAGGAGTGATGAGGAGAGAAGGAGAGGAAGAGAACGAGAGGAGGTGAAGAGAGGAGGAGAAGAGAAGATAAGGAGAGGAGAAGCAGGCGGCAAATCAAACAATGTTCAGTAACCACAGTATTGATTCTAACAAATGAGCAGCATTTAAGTTGAGAACCAGACCAGAGTTTTATTTTTACTGAGAAAAATAAAAAAATGATTTCTCTTAAAAACCTCCAAATACAGACGTTAACATGAGAAGTACAGAACTGGTCAGATAATGACATAATATTTAATCCTGTACATTTCTGGAGATGTGAGACGATACCCCTCTATTTCACCGGATACAGATGCACCGTACTCTCTGATCAATGATTATGATCCCACCTGGGCTACCGTAATTACTGTACTAACAGTGCAACTTAATTTCTGTAACGCTCCCGGTGGGGAAGAGAGGACGGGGTGATCACATTCTTATTTTAAGGCCATTTCTGTTCCACAAAAATCATTCAGACTAAATCCTCATTGCTAATTATTAACAGTTAAATAAAACAGGCTGGATCATGTGTGTGCAGTATCATACATGAACATCAGACAGCTGTGTGGATGCTCACACCTGCAACTGCCAGGACAGACTCTCAGCCTCTTCCTGTTATAGTCTAGGTCCGTACAGGCCAGCTGCAGCGTACGGCCAACAGGAACGCTGCAGCTGATGCCCCGAGACCCCCAAAAATTTAAAAAAAGTCACAATATGAAGCAGCTTTATGTGTGTGTGTCTCACTCTGAGCCCTGGGATGTAGTCTCCTCTCTTGTAGTAGTCGGTGCTGGCTGACGCTCGCTCCACAGACGTCCCCATGCCGTATTTGTTGTTCTCGCAGATGAAGATGCACGGCAGCTTCCACAGGGCGGCCATGTTGAAGGACTCGAACAGCTGACCCTGATCGGATCCAACAGGACAGGAAGAGGAGTCAGCGTGCCCGTCATCAGTGCTGAGGTAGGGTGGGGGTTGGGGTATATTTTACCTGATTGGCTGCTCCGTCTCCGTACAGTGTGACACACAGCTGGTTGTTGCCTTGGTACTGACAGGCCAGAGCGATGCCGGCTCCTAGAGGAACCTGGACACATTACAGCCCAGTTACAAGCTGCACTCAAACAATGCTGCTCATCACCACCCTTTACATCATGTTCAGGGTCAAATTAACTAACCCTAACCCTATTATTACATTTAAGAGCTGTAAAAACACCATATACACTTTCTAATGTGACCCTGAATATACAAACATTTAAATAAAATACATCATATCTTTATTTTTGTGCAGTTGATACACATTTTTGTAAAGGCTGTCACCATTCAAACATGTTGCTGTATTCTTCATATTCTATAAAATGTTCTCCTGAACCATAAAATAGTGATTGTAAATGTCTTTGTTTCCTATAAATAAATACAATACAGTCTTCATTAAGGACTAATCAAACATGTATTAATGATTGATGGAGAGTTTTATGAATATGAACTGGTGCAAAGTCTAATTATGAGCCTGACTATGTAAAAGGTTAATAAATCTAGTCTATAGTTACACTTTAGCAGCTCAGTGCATTAACCTAAATGTAAAGGTAGCATGTGAATAGTCATAATGGCTTCTGACCTGTAATTATGAATCAGAGATATAATTAATTTCTGACAGCTACAGTATCTCCTTCTTGCTTTCTGTAATGCACTTCATTTTAAATTGCCATATTCATTAGATATAAGAAAAGAAAATGTATTCATCTTAATTGTATTATTTACTTAGATCCAGTGTAAATACTAATATATTAATTCTACTGTATTTATTAGACAGTCTACAAATCGACCCACTAGACACAGATGCTGATTTAACTACAATGCTACTTCAAGGTGCTGAAAAATAAAACATTATGATGCTCTGGACCGTCATTTGAGGAAATGTGCACATACTGGAGCTCAATTCATTTTAATTGAGACTCCTGCGATAGATGTTAGATATTTCTGACCCAACAGTAAATCATCAGCTGTAATGACGGTTGAGGTTCAGACTTAAAATTAGGAAACCAGTTGAATAAATGTTGACTTATTTTGGTGCAGCTGAGATATTTCTGCAGATATTTCTAAAGGTTTGGTGTTTACCTGAGCTCCTACGATGCCGTTCCCTCCGTAGAAGTGAGGAGCGTACATGTGCATGGATCCTCCTTTCCCTTTGGCCACGCCACCTTTACGACCTGAGGAGCAACGAGGACGATCAGAGTCACACAAAAAGGCTTAAAAACACAATTTATTCACATCTTTTTTTAAATTATAATAAAACCTCTTTTCCCCCTCTCTCTCTTTCTCACCTGTGAGCTCGGCCAGGATCTCTTTGACCGCCACTCCGCGGGTGTAGGTGTAACCGTGGGCGCGGTACGCTGTGATTAGGTGATCACTCGGGTTGATGCCGGCCTCGATGCCCATGGCACACGCTTCCTGTAAGAGAATAAAACACCAGGGGAGGGTTTTAATATGAGCACAGTTTGAGAAGCTTTGTGAACTTTTGTGTGCAGGATTTAAAACCAAACACTACTTGTAATATAAACGCAGCGAATAAATCAGATTTCAGCTTTTTATCAAGTTTGTTGTCCTTTTAAGATGTGTTTTGATTGTGTTTTATCAAACTGTTTAACCAAAAAGTCATTTAGAAAGCACATTTTAAAACCACAGCAGCAGTTCACCAAAATGCCATTCAAGCTTCCTGTATCTTTGGAGATTAAAACTCGCCCCGGAGCACCTGAGATCACCCCACAACACAACCTATAATTAGTCTCCAGTTCTTCCAGTAAAAATGTGGGTTTAAGTCCTGGAGGTGCTCAAACATTCCTGCAGTGGAAACGCCTTATTCAAGTGTGTTATCTTGTTTGGTTTTTTTAACTGCCCTTTTGACTAAGACTGTCATACACTTCAAGAAAGTATCATGATAAAATGTTTCAATTAAAAGAAAAATGAATAAATGAGAAACTTTGTGTGTTGTTTGCTTCAGCAGAGATCACAGGTTCAACACAGAGTATAGATGTGCATGGGCCCATTTGTTCAGGGTCGACTAATCGGTGGCTATAACTGACGACTAATCGACTATTTGCTGCATGCCAACATTCACAGGGGCTAAATAGATAATGCTCAACAGCCTCCTAAAAATATAACAGCGTGGATTGTTTTTCCTACCCGTCATAAACAACGCTGAGCATATATCCTTTACAATCATGTTAGCAATGAGAGACGTGACGTTAGTTTTCTCTATGAGACGTTTGTCAAACTTTTGAGGAGCCGTTACAAAACTAGCCGTTACAAACGTTGACGTACTAGTTTGGTGATTAACGTCAGGTCCGTCTCCCTTAGCAACCGTCACAGCAGAGACAGCAGCTTTTTATCCATGTAAAACCACGATGGCTCAACTCCGCTCCACATATTTCACACCTGACAACATTTATCCTTCACTGTCCGGAAGTTTTTAAACCACGCTGGACTTTAGTTTAGCTTCGTCTGTATCATGTTCCCTTCAGTTAGCTAGCTAGCAGGCTAACTTACTACCGAGTCAAAGTAGCTGAGGTTTTAGAGCTCCTCCTAGTGGTTGAAAGTGAGAATTGCTCTGCAGTAGTTATTAATGAAGCCTCCATACTAGACTACACAGCTAAACTCTTGATTAAAGTTTTTCTATGAAAAAAAAAGACACAGAAAACAGCACAAAGGTTGGCTTTAGACCCTGCGAACAACTATTTGATTATTCGGTTTTAATGACACATTCCTAACACAGACATTAAATGTAAATGTTTTATTTTTTTAAATACATTATAACTATAATAATATTGATCTCTGTCCAATATTTCTGTCTGTAAATGTTTGTAAGATTTTTACATAGTACAACTATTCTTTACTTTTACACTTTTAACATTATACTTCAGTATATGAATAACTAAAGTATTCATACTTTAGTTATGTAATTAAATCATACTGATTTTAGAGCCTCTACCCAAATTTTGTCGTACCTGTGCGATGACCAAGAGATTCTGATTATAATGAGTGTGAATCTGTCTTCACTGGATTTTTATGTATTCTGTGAGTGTGAGTTCGAACCTGTCCATCATACAAGTGGCAGAAGCCTCTGATGATCTTCTGTTTGTAGAGCTGGTCGGCTTTGAGCTCCATGCGCCTGATGGTCTGCATGGTGCGGTAGTACTGCAGGCCCTGCTCCCGCGTCAGCTCCGCCTTCAGCGGAGGACCCTCCTCCAGACGGTGCACGTCACATTTCTATTGGTCGAGACAGAGAGGAGGAAATAAAACATTTAACAGATCACAAAAATCCTTAATGACTGAGAGAACAAGTGGAGATTAAGACTTTTCCTTCATGTTTCTCATAGAGATGACTAGTTTCATCTGTAACAATGTGTTGCATTTTAAAAGCTTGTTATGTTATCCATTGTGTCAAATAAATGTAGTGGAGTAGAAAGTACAATATTTCCCTCAGATGTAGAAGGTAGCAACACATGGAAATACTACAGTAAAGTTGTACTTGAGTAAATCTACTTGGTTACTGCTGTAGTTTTTATTTCAACCCACCTTGATGTCAAAGGTCATCGCAGGCGTAAAGTCAGCGTATGACCGGGAAACCACGACTCTGGCACCCTATCGACCAACAGGACACACCAAATGTTATTCAAACACACACCTGGCAGACAGTCACAGCATCATAACCATACAAAAAGTCTTCCACACAGACAGTGTCAATCACAGCAGGTGGGACTGTTAGAGGTTTTATTAGGTATTTAGGACTAAAACTACAACTATAACTGTGTTGTGTGTGTTGCCTGATATATTGAAGTCAGTAACAGTGGGAGATTAACACCAGACAAATCTTCATTTCCAGTCACCAGTTTGTGAGATTACAAAAAAAAACCAGAATGAACCCATAAAAAACAAGCAAACAAAACTGTAAAAAAAAAAAAAAAAAATGAATGATGTCAATGTTAGGGTGTCCATGCATGTTTGAAATTTTATATTTAAAATGCAATTTTTAAAAGTAGGTATCCATTTTTATGATTCTCATGAATTATCAATGTTTTCTCAGGTCATACCATTTGACATGTAAACTGAGCAAACCCTAAAAATGTTAATTTATGAGTAATGCTTAAGAGCTTTTACCTTGTCAGGCAGCAGTTGCACACTTCCTGTTAAATGGCCTTCACAATATTAACAAAAAGGTGGTTACACTACTTGACACTTAATGTAGTTTACTTGACTGGCATGATTCCCCAGATTAAATGTATTCCATTAGCTTTATTTAATATAAAAGTTATAATGTAAGATCATGCCAAACTAGTTGATATGGTGCTTTATTGACTATATACTGTTTTTAAGCAAGTTGAATTATTTTGGTTGCACTACTTTGACATTTTTGCCATAATCCTCTAATATATTCTCTCAAAATGGATTAAAAACTGAAATTTTATGCTAGGTCCACAAAAAATTTAAGTGTGCAAATTATTCATACGTTTATTTTCATAGTTTAACCACTTTTAAATTTGACTAAACCACATGGACACAAAAAAAGTAGCATCACGTCATTGACCAACACCAGACAAACCTTCACTGCTAGTCACTAGTTTGAAAAAAAAAAAAAACCCAAAAACAAACAAAAAAGAGGTAAAGAAAATAAATGAAATCAATGTTAGGGTGCCCACATGCTTTTGGCCATGTACTGTATTAGTGTGAAAATACTTTTTTCCTCCCAAAATGCCACATGGGACTACTTCAGTTAGCGTTCTTGTACTTTCCACTAAAAGAAAGAAGAGACCCAGAAAGTGAAGCTACATCCCCAGTAGCTGTTTAATAAAGTATTTTAGCAGGTTGTGATTAAAAAGGAAACGTCCATAAAAAAGGAGCCACAGTGGCCCTGAAACACACCACCGCTGTTAGAGTGCAGGCAGACATGGAGGAAGCTACACGTTTGTCCTTACTGGTCTGGCTACCGCGTCAGTCTGGGCGCTAACTAACTTTGCTGCAGGTGCTCTAGTACTGACTGGTGGTGGTTCGGGTGGTTGCCGCTCGGTCGTAACCATGACGGGCGCCGCCGGTGACGTTATATTGACGTACTCTGACAGGTCAATCAGCAACTGGGGAACACAGGAGCCAACCAATCAGACCAGAGCACAGCCAGAGGAGCTCTACAGAGGCTACGGTGAGGACACGTCTACAGGTGAAAAACAGCAGAAGCAGCAGCTAAATGAAGAATGGGACACAAACATGACAAGAAGCTTCTAGAGGCTAAAATAAAGGAGAAACAAAAACACACACTGGGGGAACATGGAGACTAAATCAGCCCAACAGTGTCTAGATTTAATCTGATACTTCAAGAGTGGCACAACATTTAGATTTCAAACTGCTCTGAAATTATTTATTAATTAAATCAGAAGTTGATCATTTATTAGCTGTTTAGGTCATTAGTCTCAAATAAGGGTTGGCAAAATAAGCAATTCAAAAATATGTTAAATAGTTTTAAAAGCAGCATCAGGTTTGTTAAAATGTACATTTTGTATTTTTGTTTGTTTTACGTCATTTGAAAAATTACATTTACATCATTTTTTACCAAAAGTAAGACTGAATGCTCCTGAAAATGTCAAACTTATAATAATTTGGAGTATGCCTACATTTACATTTTAAAGCATTTTGTCAATATTGAGCAGGACATATCCTAAAAACATTTTTTTCCAAAGTAGGTTTTGACAAATTATGTAAATTTGTTCATTGTTTATGGCTGTTACCACATTTTACTATTGCTATTTTTCAGTTACTTTAGCTATTTTAAGGTAACTTGTGATACTGTGACAGTGTTTAAACACCTTCTCTGACTATTGTTGATTGCAGAGTAACTTTAAAAAAAAACAAAAAAAAAAAACAGCATCTAAATGTTGTGCCATCATAAACTATCTCTAACATTTTCTCACTCAGGAGTTTAAAACATGCTACAACAGAGCAGCAGATGATTCAATTAATTCATTAAGCGTGTAAAGAAAATAAAAAAATTAAGACATTTGAAGTTTGAAATGGATGCTGTTAAATCAAATAAAATAAAATTCAAAGCCTAATTTTAATAAAAAGGCAGTTTAGCAGAGATGCAGCTCCTCTCATTGGGTGCAATCCATCCAAATTATATAAATGGAGTGATTACACCACAAGAAAGAGGATAAAAATCATAATTTCTTGTCCTTTATTTTAATTTTGCCCAGTTTGGAGAAGTCGCTGCAGAAGGAGGGAAGCGTAGGACCGAGCCTACAGACAAACATCAGCAGATCGGCTTACCTCGGACACTGTTTGGGCTCCCTAGGGTTCAGGCGAGGAGAAGGAGTAGGAGGAGGAGTGGGGAGAGGAGAGGAAGGAGAAAAGCAAGAAATAAATAGGGATTTTTGTGTGTGTTTGTGTGTGAGTTAGTGAGTGAATTTAAAGAGGGAGAGGAAGCAGGAAGGACAGAATGAAAGCTCGTTCGACATGAAGCCATAAAAACACTCAACAGGGTCCCCGTCATCACGATTCATGACTTTAAAAAAGAGGTTTAAGTTTAAAGAATGATGCCTAAAAACTTTAAAAAACAGACGTATTCTGTTTTAAAGTTTAGAGACATGTAGGAACCCTGCTGTCAGTGACACCACAGCACAGACACGACATGCTGCTGTGGCTTTCACTGTTGAATAAGCACAAAGATGCACTGATGTAGTCAATACTGAAACCAATATCGGCTTTTTACCCAATTATGCTGATTGATAGTTCTAAAATCATATCTGTTAAAGTTATTTTTCCATCATGTTAAAGAAGCAGGAGCTAAAACAGCCTGTTTCAGACACAGGCTGAACTGAGGGGCTGCATAAAAAAGGACCAGTAGAATATAAATAAGGAGTTTTTAAACTAGAAACCATGCAAAGATGTTCCAGTAGAGCCCCTGAATATAAATAGAGAGCAGGAAATGTAAAAAATATGTTCCAGTATCTAATATCTGATTATACTGCAGTTTACAGCGTGTTTTGGCACTTCTGGTCAGATGCTAGACTGAGTTTTGTTGTCTCAGACAATAGAGTTAAATCTAATCTAATTTAAGCACATTATGAAGGAATCTAATGGTCAGTATATGAACAGGAAAAAGTGCACACGCTGTAGCTGCCACTGCAGGCATAATTTAATAGGATATGTTGAAATCCCATTAAATTATACCTGCATTGGGAGCTGCAGCCTGCACACTTTTTTTCTGTCATTACAGAATTAGTTTTTTGGTTCAGCACTTTTTTTCCCCGTAGATGTGCAGATATGTGTGATTTGCACACTTAAGTTGTATTTTATATAGTAACTTTGGATGGTCCTCTCTCCAAGACAGATGTGATACTCACTGGTATCCCTTTATCTATAAAAAGCACTTATAGGAAAATTACCTCACTACCTTTAACAACTGCTCTGTCACCCAGATGGACTTTAACCAAACCTGTTCTACTGATCGGCTTTTAATTAATTTCCAACAAGTTCAATCTGACCTGAAAAACCTCCTTAAATGTAAACATGTTTGTACTGTTTAGACATTTTAAATTTTTGATTTTTTTAAAAAAGCCCAACAACTATTAGTGGCAAATCATTTTGTGTATTTGTATTTTAACTCATGTTTGTATTTCCTATTTTTAATTATCAATTTATTATTTTTCCCCCTGTTATTTTCCTTTTCTGTCATTATAAATAGATACTTTAATCTCGAAGGAAATTAAGGGTCACCCTCAATGATCTCGAGCATAAATAAAAGGCAGCAACTACTACTTAATTTATCTTACAGGCTTTAGAAGAAGAGGAGGACGGATTATTATCAGGTGTAGTACACAACCTCACCACTAGATGGCTCTAGACTAACACAACACACTCCACCTTGTGAAGCTTTCCTTTTAACGTATAGACACTAACATTACTTTTTAAAGCCGATATTGACCAATAATTAACACAATAGCACATCTCAGGTAGTAAAAAGCTGCACAATCGCCAACAACAACAACAAACAAACAAACAGAGACAAACATTTTAAATTAAGAAACACCGAAAGCGTGAAAAATCCTCAACCGCTGCATTCATATTATAATTAATCCCCCTTCCTGAGTTATTATAATATAACAATCATGCCAGACACATGCACATTATAATAGAGTCAGACCAAGGCTACCACATTAGCTGGACCACAAGGTCAGCAGCCGCAAACACCGAGCTAAAGGAGAGTTAGCTCCTGGTTAGCTGCAGAGAGGGAACCGGCCTCCAGCTCCACTTTAAACCCGCAAACACTCACCGCATTTCGGCCTGTGATCCTGCAAAGAGCGTTAGATATAATGGTTAACATGTTTTGCATGCTACTGAGCAGGCAGCCGGAATCCGAAAGGATTATATACGGAAGATTAAAGGCGTTTTATACGCTGTGTTGGTGTCCGTCTGGGAAATGAGGCCGGTGGATGCTTTAGCTGGGAAATGTTGGTTCCTCTTTGCTTTTATAGCTGCAGAGAACATAAGCTTCTATTGTTTTAGGTTCATTTAAGATATGTTTATTTTTTTATTGTACAAGGCACAACAGATATGACATGTCTGTGGTGAGCACATGGTTGTTGTAACTTAAGATGGTTTACACGCAAGAGAAAAAAATAACAAAAAATAACAAAAAATTAAAAAAAAAAAATGTATTAAAAATAAAACGATAGATAGATTAAAAAATAAAGAGAATAAAACTTGGAAAATACAAAGGGATCTTACAGCTTTTCATAAATCAAATTCAAGCACGTTTCAAGCATTTGAAAGATGAAAGCAATTAATTTGTCACGTTTGATTAAAATGTCACGTTTTTGTTGTTTTGTGTTGACAGACAGACATATTGGTGGTTAAAATTAAATTTGTTTGTGTAGCACTTGGTAGTTGTAACTTAAGGTGCTTACACACAGGAGAAAACATTTAAAGATATTTTATTCTACTACTTTTTATTTGTCTCTCTCAGACTCTTTGTATCGCTCAGACTGTCCACTAGAGGCCGCCCTGGTATTTTTTATCTCTTGTTCTCCGGGTCTCGAGACACCATGACAAACGTTGCATCTAACACCGGAGCATAAACTCCATCACGAAACTGAGAGGAAAAGAAACACATTATGAGATTATTATGAGATATTATTATTATTATTATTATTATTATTACTATTAACAGCAGTGAGCATTTCATCCCAGCGAGACGTTCATGTTTCTCCATCTAAGCTCATATATCTCTATTTCTGTATTTCTGCATGACATTTAAATGATAAAACCTTTGATTTGAGGAGATATTTATGCTGAAAAAAAGGAATTTTGATGTGTTCAGAGGTGGAATTTAACAGCTAGAAAAGTAAAAGAAAGTGAAACTAGAAAAGAAAGTGCTCAGAAATGATTAAGCCTATCATCAGCTTTGCTGATGCATCCCTGTGTTTTCTCTAAATTAGCGGAAGTCATTCTTACTTGTGACGTACTTCGATAAAGGTCTTTCCGACACACTTCACATGACCGGTGAACATGATGTCAGTCAAAATAGATGGTGTGTTGCCTCATGTCTGACCCGGAGACTCGCACTGTTAATCATCTGCTTAAAGAAGTTGGGTTGTAATACTTTGATTTTGAAAATGGTTAACTCAAAAATTATGCAGTAAAAGTAGTAGTTATAATAATAATATAATACTTTCATGTCCATAAGTATGTACGTTTCATAAACTATTCATGGAAGAAAGGTTTTTTATAAGTATATAAAGTTATTTTAATAAAGTTAGGGGGGAAAGCCTAATGTTTTTCTATGGGAGAATCTGTAATAATGAGATAACTCCAAAAGTATGCAGTAAAAGTACTTGATAATCGTTTTCATAATATTTGTGCAAGTGGTCTAAGAAGTAGGCTATTAATCCGTGACATAAATGCATGTGGAACTGTTTTCTTTGTGGATTCATTATTAGCATAAAAATGGATGAACAATCTGCATGAGACATAACCCTCAACCCAACATGACTGGGTTGAGGGTTATGTGAAATCGGGAGGAAGGAAGAGACTGCAGTCTAGTCAGAGACTACACCTACGCTTCTGGCCATGTGGAAAGTGTTCGTGGTGCATTCAGGCACACCTCGTAAACTCAGTAATCTATATCGAAGTAGTTTTTTTTATACCGGTCATTACCTGGTTGTTGTTTTACTACATTCTTTTAAATTACCAAAACAAATTGATGAAACAAAATCATACATTAGGCCTACAATGTAGACTACAAAATATATAGCAACATCAAAATGTTTTCTGCAAACTCCAACAGATTCTTGTTCTACGTGTCCCCAACTACCTCTGTGACTGGTTGATTTGGACTGCTACTGGGATGACTGGACGTCCTGGAATATGGACACACACACACACACACACACACACACACACACACACACACACCAGTGGCGATTGCTCAAGGGAACAAACAAGGAAACAAGGGAAGCTCAGCTTCCCCTAAAATTTCATCAAATAAATCGTCACAACTGTCATATTAAATTCACAGTAAAATTATATTTACATCAAATCTGCACTTGAATGCGTTCAATTTTACAACTATGACATCCTGTAACCAGCTGTTTATTGCCAACGCTGTTATTTTCCGACATGATTTCCCATCACACACTGGCAGCCCGCTGCGGACGCTGAGCGTCAACGGTGTTCAATGAAGCTTCTCCCAACAGCTGTTTTGGGGGCGGGACAAACCAGGATAAGACGCTCATTGGATAATGCGACAAACTCGTCCGCCCCTGGACGCTGAGCGTCTCTGGCGGTCAATGGAGCAGTGGGCGGGGTCGGACGCTCTGCTTCTGTATGATGATTGGATGAAATGTTTTATAGGGCTCAAAGCCCTTGACAGACAGCTTTGGATAGGCTGACTCTTCTGAGTGTAGTTTTGCTAATGTAACTTGACTTTCTCGCTAAATCTGGCGACTTTCCAACTCTTCTTGGCGACTTTTTTCTCAAAGGCGACTATCGACATATCTAGCGAGTTTTTCTGGTGTTATTAGAGAGTTTTCTGATGTTTTGGAGACTCTGACAGCATAGGCGGCCTTACCTATGTTTCAACCGTTTCAATTGAAACGGGCCCCGGCAGCCTGGGGGGCCCCCAGCTGCCCGCAAAAAAAATAAAAATAAAAATAAAATGAAACGGGCCCGGCAGCCGAGTAGCCTAGAATATAGCAGACAGTACGGAGGCAGCCTAACTGTGGCAGCCTGGGGCCCCCGACTGCCCACAAAAAAGTAACACATAAACAATAACTCGTTACCTAGGTAACGCAGCATACAGTAGCCTATCCCAAACGGCCCGCTAAAATTTAAAACAGAGAAATAAGGAAGACATTAAACAATAGCGCATCTATCAAAATGAAGCGCTCATATCCGAGTGGTGCTGAAAAAAGAAAAACTGTGGATACTGTGCGTTTCAAGCTGACAGAGTCATTTTACAGTCTGTTCGGGTTCATTTACGGGAGGAAAGAAATGAAGAAGGCAATGGAAGCTGGAACACTTGAGAAAAGCTGCAAGAGCATGGAGGAAACACTTGGCGACGTGGATGCTGAGGAGCTCGTGCGCGAGGTTGTGGCTGCTGTCACCGCTGTGCCGGTAGAGGAAAATACTGGCCTGCAGATGTTGAGCTACATCTACACCAACAACCTGCTGGACCTGTACCCACACCTCAGCATCGTCCTCCGACTGATGTTGACAGTCTATGGCGTCATTTCAATGCCAAATGTGGCGCGCATAAAAACCATAATCAGCGCGCATAAAGACCACTCTTTGCGCGCTCGCGGCCACTCTCTGCGCGCTCGTGAACACTCTTTGCTCGCTCGCCGTCACTTTCTGCGCGCTCGCTGTCACTCTCTGTACCTTCTACTCGCTCGCCTTGCTGAGTTTTGGCACAAAGGGGGCGGGCATTGAATAGACGGCCCCGCAACGCCCCTCCTTTCTGATTGGTCACTACTGTCTCCAGGTCAGAGCCAATCCGACGCAGAGTAGGGCGGGTCATCATTGCTGTTGGCGGCAGAATTTCATTGCGGATCGCAAAATTGTCGAGATGTCAGAGGAAAAAGAGGTAAGTTGAGGAACAGAGACAGATATTTAAATTTAAATGTATTGAACAGTTTGGGAGTAATTGTGATAGTTTATGGACTTGCTACAAGGGAGAATGGAGGCTCTCTTCCTCCACCACAGTCGGCTTCGTAGAAGTCAAAGCACATGGGTTAGCAAAACAGCGACTGGACTTGCATAGTTCCCATAGTTGCTATGGAAGCGAACCATGAATAATATTTTGTTTCCAGAAGTTGCACCAGGTATATACAGATCAGGGTTAAACAGCGCATTCACAGATACTCAGGGAAAACAGCACTGAACAGTACTGAACAGAACAGAAACTGGCTTCAGCACAAAATAACACAAAACAGTAACATGCCCAGTTCGTTACAATATATTAATGTTACTCCATGTGGACTGTTATGACAGGGAGAGTTGCAGGATACTGCGCAGCGGCTGGTGTCCTTGCTGCAGGGTGCCCTGTCCGAGCCAGCACCTAGAAACAGTGAGGATTGTTATTATCGCCTGAATTTGTCTATTAGCATGTTTAAATGCATTTCATGATGAATTAACACAATATTACCAGTGGGAGCTAAATCAGTATCATTTTGGTGATAGCACTTGATTAGTCAAACAATAGTCCTTGTAAGAATGACAAATGTGTTTTTGCTGTGTTTGAAATTATGACAATTCTGCAGATTTGGGAAACCAACATCAAAATGCTAGACAGGGAGTCCCACAGCGGGCCAGTGGCTCCGTAGAGCAGGACATGGCCAGGTTTGTCATATGCAGGCAATAAAGTTTGACAGTTCATCGTTAATCATGTAAAGTATATATTTTTTATTTGTAGTTTTAAATGCTTAACATTGTTTACCTTATCATGCTTTTCTCATGGTGTCTTTTTGTCTTATTTTACTCTTTTATAGATCCTTCCCAGCACTATTTTTTTTAAAAAACACAGGGAAAAAGAGACCAATTTATTTTTCTTCTGACATGAAGTCTGTCAATACAAAGTCTTTTGCAGTGCAGTTTTACCTCATAAACAAATTTATGGAAAAGACTCCAAAAGCAGGAGACGAACTGCAACTTTTACAGGCAGGGATGGGTTGGAGGACCATCAATGTAAGACAAGATGCTGATCATGTATGGGTAAGTTGTAGCACATGTTTAATTGCAGTGGTCACTCACACACGTACTGAAATGTGAATAATCTTCCTTGATTAAAAATGATGATGCCATTAAAGCTTAGAGAGATAGAATGATAATAAAAGTAATGTAATTAAGGAATACACATTATACCCAGGCTTCTCTTTAACAAAAGATTTACATTATATAAATTGTACACAGTTGTCCAGAAAACTTGAGGAGACCTTCACCAAAATGGCCACTTTGAAAGGGGCATGGATGTTGTACAAAGCTGTTGGTATGATATTCAAGCTTTCTGGCTTTATTTACTGTCTTATGTATGTTGTCCAATTGCAAATTTGATTGACTTCAGGTTGTGTACATACACTAAATGGATTTTCCTGTAGGTGGATCTGGTCAAAGAAAATTGTGTATTGTGCCACCTGAAGCAGAAGGCTACAAAAACTAGAAAAGAAAGTGCTCAGAAATGATTAAGCCTATCATCAGCTTTGCTTCTGTTAGACATCCCTGTGTTTTCTCTGAATTAGCGGAAGTCATTCTTACTTGTGACGTACTTCGATAAAGGTCTTTCCGACACACTTCACATGACCGGTGAACATGATGTCAGTCAAAATAGATGGTGTGTTGCCTCATGTCTGACCCGGAGACTCGCACTGTTAATCATCTGCTTAAAGAAGTTGGGTTGTAATACTTTGATTTTGAAAATGGTTAACTCAAAAATTATGCAGTAAAAGTAGTAGTTATAATAATAATATAATACTTTCATGTCCATAAGTATGTACGTTTCATAAACTATTCATGGAAGAAAGGTTTTTTATAAGTATATAAAGTTATTTTAATAAAGTTAGGGGGGAAAGCCTAATGTTTTTCTATGGGAGAATCTGTAATAATGAGATAACTCCAAAAGTATGCAGTAAAAGTACTTGATAATCGTTTTCATAATATTTGTGCAAGTAAAATCGCTCCGGGTTTACAGAATCCACAATTATGCCACCTTCAATTTAATGGTTGTGTGATTTGAAAATGTTTTATGGGATGGTCTAAAATGACACATATCTCCATAAATGTTTTAAATGTTGTGTGTCGACATATTTTGTCATTGAAGCTGAATTTGTAAATGTATACCTTTATCTTTAATTAAAACAACTAGTTAGAGATTTATGAGCCATCACTTTGTCCTACAGCCGCCGCCCCCCCCACCCCCACCCCCGTTATAAAAGTAACTAAGTAACTTTTACTCAAAGTATTTTTTTAACAAGCAACTTTTTACTTTTACTTGAGTATATTTTTAGACCAGTACTTTTACTTGTACTCAAGTAAAATTTCATCAAAGTAGTGGTACTTTTACTTGAGTCAAATATTTCAGTACTCTTTCCACCTCTGTAATGTAGACTACAAAATATATAGCAACATCAAAATGTTTTCTGCAAACTCCAACAGATTCTTGTTCTACGTGTCCCCAACTACCTCTGTGACTGGTTGATTTGGACTGCTACTGGGATGACTGGACGTCCTGGAATATGGACACACACACACACACACACACACACACACACACACACACACACACACACCAGTGGCGATTGCTCAAGGGAACAAACAAGGAAACAAGGGAAGCTCAGCTTCCCCTAAAATTTCATCAAATAAATTGTCACAACTGTCATATTAAATTCACAGTAAAATTATATTTACATCAAATCTGCACTTGAATGCGTTCAATTTTACAACTATGACATCCTGTAACCAGCTGTTTATTGCCAACGCTGTTATTTTCCGACATGATTTCCCATCACACACTGGCAGCCCGCTGCGGACGCTGAGCGTCAACGGTGTTCAATGAAGCTTCTCCCAACAGCTGTTTTGGGGGCGGGACAAACCAGGATAAGACGCTCATTGGATAATGCGACAAACTCGTCCGCCCCTGGACGCTGAGCGTCTCTGGCGGTCAATGGAGCAGTGGGCGGGGTCGGACGCTCTGCTTCTGTATGATGATTGGATGAAATGTTTTATAGGGCTCAAAGCCCTTGACAGACAGCTTTGGATAGGCTGACTCTTCTGAGTGTAGTTTTGCTAATGTAACTTGACTTTCTCGCTAAATCTGGCGACTTTCCAACTCTTCTTGGCGACTTTTTTCTCAAAGGCGACTATCGACATATCTAGCGAGTTTTTCTGGTGTTATTAGAGAGTTTTCTGATGTTTTGGAGACTCTGACAGCATAGGCGGCCTTACCTATGTTTCAACCGTTTCAATTGAAACGGGCCCCGGCAGCCTGGGGGGCCCCCAGCTGCCCGCAAAAAAAATAAAAATAAAAATAAAATGAAACGGGCCCGGCAGCCGAGTAGCCTAGAATATAGCAGACAGTACGGAGGCAGCCTAACTGTGGCAGCCTGGGGCCCCCGACTGCCCACAAAAAAGTAACACATAAACAATAACTCGTTACCTAGGTAACGCAGCATACAGTAGCCTATCCCAAACGGCCCGCTAAAATTTAAAACAGAGAAATAAGGAAGACATTAAACAATAGCGCATCTATCAAAATGAAGCGCTCATATCCGAGTGGTGCTGAAAAAAGAAAAACTGCGGATACTGTGCGTTTCAAGCTGACAGAGTCATTTTACAGTCTGTTCGGGTTCATTTACGGGAGGAAAGAAATGAAGAAGGCAATGGAAGCTGGAACACTTGAGAAAAGCTGCAAGAGCATGGAGGAAACACTTGGCGACGTGGATGCTGAGGAGCTCGTGCGCGAGGTTGTGGCTGCTGTCACCGCTGTGCCGGTAGAGGAAAATACTGGCCTGCAGATGTTGAGCTACATCTACACCAACAACCTGCTGGACCTGTACCCACACCTCAGCATCGTCCTCCGACTGATGTTGACAGTCTATGGCGTCATTTCAATGCCAAATGTCGCGCGCATAAAAACCATAATCAGCGCGCATAAAGACCACTCTTTGCGCGCTCGCGGCCACTCTCTGCGCGCTCGCGAACACTCTTTGCTCGCTCGCCGTCACTTTCTGCGCGCTCGCTGTCACTCTCTGTACCTTCTACTCGCTCGCCTTGCTGAGTTTTGGCACAAAGGGGGCGGGCATTGAATAGACGGCCCCGCAACGCCCCTCCTTTCTGATTGGTCACTACTGTCTCCAGGTCAGAGCCAATCCGACGCAGAGTAGGGCGGGTCATCATTGCTGTTGGCGGCAGAATTTCATTGCGGATCGCAAAATTGTCGAGATGTCAGAGGAAAAAGAGGTAAGTTGAGGAACAGAGACAGATATTTAAATTTAAATGTATTGAACAGTTTGGGAGTAATTGTGATAGTTTATGGACTTGCTACAAGGGAGAATGGAGGCTCTCTTCCTCCACCACAGTCGGCTTCGTAGAAGTCAAAGCACATGGGTTAGCAAAACAGCGACTGGACTTGCATAGTTCCCATAGTTGCTATGGAAGCGAACCATGAATAATATTTTGTTTCCAGAAGTTGCACCAGGTATATACAGATCAGGGTTAAACAGCGCATTCACAGATACTCAGGGAAAACAGCACTGAACAGTACTGAACAGAACAGAAACTGGCTTCAGCACAAAATAACACAAAACAGTAACATGCCCAGTTCGTTACAATATATTAATGTTACTCCATGTGGACTGTTATGACAGGGAGAGTTGCAGGATACTGCGCAGCGGCTGGTGTCCTTGCTGCAGGGTGCCCTGTCCGAGCCAGCACCTAGAAACAGTGAGGATTGTTATTATCGCCTGAATTTGTCTATTAGCATGTTTAAATGCATTTCATGATGAATTAACACAATATTACCAGTGGGAGCTAAATCAGTATCATTTTGGTGATAGCACTTGATTAGTCAAACAATAGTCCTTGTAAGAATGACAAATGTGTTTTTGCTGTGTTTGAAATTATGACAATTCTGCAGATTTGGGAAACCAACATCAAAATGCTAGACAGGGAGTCCCACAGCGGGCCAGTGGCTCCGTAGAGCAGGACATGGCCAGGTTTGTCATATGCAGGCAATAAAGTTTGACAGTTCATCGTTAATCATGTAAAGTATATATTTTTTATTTGTAGTTTTAAATGCTTAACATTGTTTACCTTATCATGCTTTTCTCATGGTGTCTTTTTGTCTTATTTTACTCTTTTATAGATCCTTCCCAGCACTATTTTTTTTTAAAAACACAGGGAAAAAGAGACCAATTTATTTTTCTTCTGACATGAAGTCTGTCAATACAAAGTCTTTTGCAGTGCAGTTTTACCTCATAAACAAATTTATGGAAAAGACTCCAAAAGCAGGAGACGAACTGCAACTTTTACAGGCAGGGATGGGTTGGAGGACCATCAATGTAAGACAAGATGCTGATCATGTATGGGTAAGTTGTAGCACATGTTTAATTGCAGTGGTCACTCACACACGTACTGAAATGTGAATAATCTTCCTTGATTAAAAATGATGATGCCATTAAAGCTTAGAGAGATAGAATGATAATAAAAGTAATGTAATTAAGGAATACACATTATACCCAGGCTTCTCTTTAACAAAAGATTTACATTATATAAATTGTACACAGTTGTCCAGAAAACTTGAGGAGACCTTCACCAAAATGGCCACTTTGAAAGGGGCATGGATGTTGTACAAAGCTGTTGGTATGATATTCAAGCTTTCTGGCTTTATTTACTGTCTTATGTATGTTGTCCAATTGCAAATTTGATTGACTTCAGGTTGTGTACATACACTAAATGGATTTTCCTGTAGGTGGATCTGGTCAAAGAAAATTGTGTATTGTGCCACCTGAAGCAGAAGGCTACAAAAACTAGAAAAGAAAGTGCTCAGAAATGATTAAGCCTATCATCAGCTTTGCTTCTGTTAGACATCCCTGTGTTTTCTCTGAATTAGCGGAAGTCATTCTTACTTGTGACGTACTTCGATAAAGGTCTTTCCGACACACTTCACATGACCGGTGAACATGATGTCAGTCAAAATAGATGGTGTGTTGCCTCATGTCTGACCCGGAGACTCGCACTGTTAATCATCTGCTTAAAGAAGTTGGGTTGTAATACTTTGATTTTGAAAATGGTTAACTCAAAAATTATGCAGTAAAAGTAGTAGTTATAATAATAATATAATACTTTCATGTCCATAAGTATGTACGTTTCATAAACTATTCATGGAAGAAAGGTTTTTTATAAGTATATAAAGTTATTTTAATAAAGTAAGGGGGGAAAGCCTAATGTTTTTCTATGGGAGAATCTGTAATAATGAGATAACTCCAAAAGTATGCAGTAAAAGTACTTGATAATCGTTTTCATAATATTTGTGCAAGTAAAATCGCTCCGGGTTTACAGAATCCACAATTATGCCACCTTCAATTTAATGGTTGTGTGATTTGAAAATGTTTTATGGGATGGTCTAAAATGACACATATCTCCATAAATGTTTTAAATGTTGTGTGTCGACATATTTTGTCATTGAAGCTGAATTTGTAAATGTATACCTTTATCTTTAATTAAAACAACTAGTTAGAGATTTATGAGCCATCACTTTGTCCTACAGCCGCCGCCCCCCCCACCCCCACCCCCGTTATAAAAGTAACTAAGTAACTTTTACTCAAAGTATTTTTTTAACAAGCAACTTTTTACTTTTACTTGAGTATATTTTTAGACCAGTACTTTTACTTGTACTCAAGTAAAATTTCATCAAAGTAGTGGTACTTTTACTTGAGTCAAATATTTCAGTACTCTTTCCACCTCTGCAATGTAGACTACAAAATATATAGCAACATCAAAATGTTTTCTGCAAACTCCAACAGATTCTTGTTCTACGTGTCCCCAACTACCTCTGTGACTGGTTGATTTGGACTGCTACTGGGATGACTGGACGTCCTGGAATATGGACACACACACACACACACACACACACACACACACACACACACACACACACACCAGTGGCGATTGCTCAAGGGAACAAACAAGGAAACAAGGGAAGCTCAGCTTCCCCTAAAATTTCATCAAATAAATCGTCACAACTGTCATATTAAATTCACAGTAAAATTATATTTACATCAAATCTGCACTTGAATGCGTTCAATTTTACAACTATGACATCCTGTAACCAGCTGTTTATTGCCAACGCTGTTATTTTCCGACATGATTTCCCATCACACACTCGCAGTCCGCTGCGGACGCTGAGCGTCAACGGTGTTCAATGAAGCTTCTCCCAACAGCTGTTTTGGCTAGGGCGGGACAAACCAGGATAAGACGCTCATTGGATAATGCGACAAACTCGTCCGCCCCTGGACGCTGAGCGTCTCTGGCGGTCAATGGAGCAGTGGGCGGGGTCGGACGCTCTGCTTCTGTATGATGATTGGATGAAATGTTTTATAGGGCTCAAAGCCCTTGACAGACAGCTTTGGATAGGCTGACTCTTCTGAGTGTAGTTTTGCTAATGTAACTTGACTTTCTCGCTAAATCTGGCGACTTTCCAACTCTTCTTGGCGACTTTTTTCTCAAAGGCGACTATCGACATATCTAGCGAGTTTTTCTGGTGTTATTAGAGAGTTTTCTGATGTTTTGGAGACTCTGACAGCATAGGCGGCCTTACCTATGTTTCAACCGTTTCAATTGAAACGGGCCCCGGCAGCCTGGGGGGCCCCCAGCTGCCCGCAAAAAAAATAAAAATAAAAATAAAATGAAACGGGCCCGGCAGCCGAGTAGCCTAGAATATAGCAGACAGTACGGAGGCAGCCTAACTGTGGCAGCCTGGGGCCCCCGACTGCCCACAAAAAAGTAACACATAAACAATAACTCGTTACCTAGGTAACGCAGCATACAGTAGCCTATCCCAAACGGCCCGCTAAAATTTAAAACAGAGAAATAAGGAAGACATTAAACAATAGCGCATCTATCAAAATGAAGCGCTCATATCCGAGTGGTGCTGAAAAAAGAAAAACTGCGGATACTGTGCGTTTCAAGCTGACAGAGTCATTTTACAGTCTGTTCGGGTTCATTTACGGGAGGAAAGAAATGAAGAAGGCAATGGAAGCTGGAACACTTGAGAAAAGCTGCAAGAGCATGGAGGAAACACTTGGCGACGTGGATGCTGAGGAGCTCGTGCGCGAGGTTGTGGCTGCTGTCACCGCTGTGCCGGTAGAGGAAAATACTGGCCTGCAGATGTTGAGCTACATCTACACCAACAACCTGCTGGACCTGTACCCACACCTCAGCATCGTCCTCCGACTGATGTTGACAGTCTATGGCGTCATTTCAATGCCAAATGTGGCGCGCATAAAAACCATAATCAGCGCGCATAAAGACCACTCTTTGCGCGCTCGCGGCCACTCTCTGCGCGCTCGCGAACACTCTTTGCTCGCTCGCCGTCACTTTCTGCGCGCTCGCTGTCACTCTCTGTACCTTCTACTCGCTCGCCTTGCTGAGTTTTGGCACAAAGGGGGCGGGCATTGAATAGACGGCCCCGCAACGCCCCTCCTTTCTGATTGGTCACTACTGTCTCCAGGTCAGAGCCAATCCGACGCAGAGTAGGGCGGGTCATCATTGCTGTTGGCGGCAGAATTTCATTGCGGATCGCAAAATTGTCGAGATGTCAGAGGAAAAAGAGGTAAGTTGAGGAACAGAGACAGATATTTAAATTTAAATGTATTGAACAGTTTGGGAGTAATTGTGATAGTTTATGGACTTGCTACAAGGGAGAATGGAGGCTCTCTTCCTCCACCACAGTCGGCTTCGTAGAAGTCAAAGCACATGGGTTAGCAAAACAGCGACTGGACTTGCATAGTTCCCATAGTTGCTATGGAAGCGAACCATGAATAATATTTTGTTTCCAGAAGTTGCACCAGGTATATACAGATCAGGGTTAAACAGCGCATTCACAGATACTCAGGGAAAACAGCACTGAACAGTACTGAACAGAACAGAAACTGGCTTCAGCACAAAATAACACAAAACAGTAACATGCCCAGTTCGTTACAATATATTAATGTTACTCCATGTGGACTGTTATGACAGGGAGAGTTGCAGGATACTGCGCAGCGGCTGGTGTCCTTGCTGCAGGGTGCCCTGTCCGAGCCAGCACCTAGAAACAGTGAGGATTGTTATTATCGCCTGAATTTGTCTATTAGCATGTTTAAATGCATTTCATGATGAATTAACACAATATTACCAGTGGGAGCTAAATCAGTATCATTTTGGTGATAGCACTTGATTAGTCAAACAATAGTCCTTGTAAGAATGACAAATGTGTTTTTGCTGTGTTTGAAATTATGACAATTCTGCAGATTTGGGAAACCAACATCAAAATGCTAGACAGGGAGTCCCACAGCGGGCCAGTGGCTCCGTAGAGCAGGACATGGCCAGGTTTGTCATATGCAGGCAATAAAGTTTGACAGTTCATCGTTAATCATGTAAAGTATATATTTTTTATTTGTAGTTTTAAATGCTTAACATTGTTTACCTTATCATGCTTTTCTCATGGTGTCTTTTTGTCTTATTTTACTCTTTTATAGATCCTTCCCAGCACTATTTTTTTTTTAAAACACAGGGAAAAAGAGACCAATTTATTTTTCTTCTGACATGAAGTCTGTCAATACAAAGTCTTTTGCAGTGCAGTTTTACCTCATAAACAAATTTATGGAAAAGACTCCAAAAGCAGGAGACGAACTGCAACTTTTACAGGCAGGGATGGGTTGGAGGACCATCAATGTAAGACAAGATGCTGATCATGTATGGGTAAGTTGTAGCACATGTTTAATTGCAGTGGTCACTCACACACGTACTGAAATGTGAATAATCTTCCTTGATTAAAAATGATGATGCCATTAAAGCTTAGAGAGATAGAATGATAATAAAAGTAATGTAATTAAGGAATACACATTATACCCAGGCTTCTCTTTAACAAAAGATTTACATTATATAAATTGTACACAGTTGTCCAGAAAACTTGAGGAGACCTTCACCAAAATGGCCACTTTGAAAGGGGCATGGATGTTGTACAAAGCTGTTGGTATGATATTCAAGCTTTCTGGCTTTATTTACTGTCTTATGTATGTTGTCCAATTGCAAATTTGATTGACTTCAGGTTGTGTACATACACTAAATGGATTTTCCTGTAGGTGGATCTGGTCAAAGAAAATTGTGTATTGTGCCACCTGAAGCAGAAGGCTACAAAAACTAGAAAAGAAAGTGCTCAGAAATGATTAAGCCTATCATCAGCTTTGCTTCTGTTAGACATCCCTGTGTTTTCTCTGAATTAGCGGAAGTCATTCTTACTTGTGACGTACTTCGATAAAGGTCTTTCCGACACACTTCACATGACCGGTGAACATGATGTCAGTCAAAATAGATGGTGTGTTGCCTCATGTCTGACCCGGAGACTCGCACTGTTAATCATCTGCTTAAAGAAGTTGGGTTGTAATACTTTGATTTTGAAAATGGTTAACTCAAAAATTATGCAGTAAAAGTAGTAGTTATAATAATAATATAATACTTTCATGTCCATAAGTATGTACGTTTCATAAACTATTCATGGAAGAAAGGTTTTTTATAAGTATATAAAGTTATTTTAATAAAGTTAGGGGGGAAAGCCTAATGTTTTTCTATGGGAGAATCTGTAATAATGAGATAACTCCAAAAGTATGCAGTAAAAGTACTTGATAATCGTTTTCATAATATTTGTGCAAGTAAAATCGCTCCGGGTTTACAGAATCCACAATTATGCCACCTTCAATTTAATGGTTGTGTGATTTGAAAATGTTTTATGGGATGGTCTAAAATGACACATATCTCCATAAATGTTTTAAATGTTGTGTGTCGACATATTTTGTCATTGAAGCTGAATTTGTAAATGTATACCTTTATCTTTAATTAAAACAACTAGTTAGAGATTTATGAGCCATCACTTTGTCCTACAGCCGCCGCCCCCCCCCACCCCCACCCCCGTTATAAAAGTAACTAAGTAACTTTTACTCAAAGTATTTTTTTAACAAGCAACTTTTTACTTTTACTTGAGTATATTTTTAGACCAGTACTTTTACTTGTACTCAAGTAAAATTTCATCAAAGTAGTGGTACTTTTACTTGAGTCAAATATTTCAGTACTCTTTCCACCTCTGCAATGTAGACTACAAAATATATAGCAACATCAAAATGTTTTCTGCAAACTCCAACAGATTCTTGTTCTACGTGTCCCCAACTACCTCTGTGACTGGTTGATTTGGACTGCTACTGGGATGACTGGACGTCCTGGAATATGGACACACACACACACACACACACACACACACACACACACACACACACACACACACACCAGTGGCGATTGCTCAAGGGAACAAACAAGGAAACAAGGGAAGCTCAGCTTCCCCTAAAATTTCATCAAATAAATCGTCACAACTGTCATATTAAATTCACAGTAAAATTATATTTACATCAAATCTGCACTTGAATGCGTTCAATTTTACAACTATGACATCCTGTAACCAGCTGTTTATTGCCAACGCTGTTATTTTCCGACATGATTTCCCATCACACACTGGCAGCCCGCTGCGGACGCTGAGCGTCAACGGTGTTCAATGAAGCTTCTCCCAACAGCTGTTTTGGGGGCGGGACAAACCAGGATAAGACGCTCATTGGATAATGCGACAAACTCGTCCGCCCCTGGACGCTGAGCGTCTCTGGCGGTCAATGGAGCAGTGGGCGGGGTCGGACGCTCTGCTTCTGTATGATGATTGGATGAAATGTTTTATAGGGCTCAAAGCCCTTGACAGACAGCTTTGGATAGGCTGACTCTTCTGAGTGTAGTTTTGCTAATGTAACTTGACTTTCTCGCTAAATCTGGCGACTTTCCAACTCTTCTTGGCGACTTTTTTCTCAAAGGCGACTATCGACATATCTAGCGAGTTTTTCTGGTGTTATTAGAGAGTTTTCTGATGTTTTGGAGACTCTGACAGCATAGGCGGCCTTACCTATGTTTCAACCGTTTCAATTGAAACGGGCCCCGGCAGCCTGGGGGGCCCCCAGCTGCCCGCAAAAAAAATAAAAATAAAAATAAAATGAAACGGGCCCGGCAGCCGAGTAGCCTAGAATATAGCAGACAGTACGGAGGCAGCCTAACTGTGGCAGCCTGGGGCCCCCGACTGCCCACAAAAAAGTAACACATAAACAATAACTCGTTACCTAGGTAACGCAGCATACAGTAGCCTATCCCAAACGGCCCGCTAAAATTTAAAACAGAGAAATAAGGAAGACATTAAACAATAGCGCATCTATCAAAATGAAGCGCTCATATCCGAGTGGTGCTGAAAAAAGAAAAACTGCGGATACTGTGCGTTTCAAGCTGACAGAGTCATTTTACAGTCTGTTCGGGTTCATTTACGGGAGGAAAGAAATGAAGAAGGCAATGGAAGCTGGAACACTTGAGAAAAGCTGCAAGAGCATGGAGGAAACACTTGGCGACGTGGATGCTGAGGAGCTCGTGCGCGAGGTTGTGGCTGCTGTCACCGCTGTGCCGGTAGAGGAAAATACTGGCCTGCAGATGTTGAGCTACATCTACACCAACAACCTGCTGGACCTGTACCCACACCTCAGCATCGTCCTCCGACTGATGTTGACAGTCTATGGCGTCATTTCAATGCCAAATGTCGCGCGCATAAAAACCATAATCAGCGCGCATAAAGACCACTCTTTGCGCGCTCGCGGCCACTCTCTGCGCGCTCGTGAACACTCTTTGCTCGCTCGCCGTCACTTTCTGCGCGCTCGCTGTCACTCTCTGTACCTTCTACTCGCTCGCCTTGCTGAGTTTTGGCACAAAGGGGGCGGGCATTGAATAGACGGCCCCGCAACGCCCCTCCTTTCTGATTGGTCACTACTGTCTCCAGGTCAGAGCCAATCCGACGCAGAGTAGGGCGGGTCATCATTGCTGTTGGCGGCAGAATTTCATTGCGGATCGCAAAATTGTCGAGATGTCAGAGGAAAAAGAGGTAAGTTGAGGAACAGAGACAGATATTTAAATTTAAATGTATTGAACAGTTTGGGAGTAATTGTGATAGTTTATGGACTTGCTACAAGGGAGAATGGAGGCTCTCTTCCTCCACCACAGTCGGCTTCGTAGAAGTCAAAGCACATGGGTTAGCAAAACAGCGACTGGACTTGCATAGTTCCCATAGTTGCTATGGAAGCGAACCATGAATAATATTTTGTTTCCAGAAGTTGCACCAGGTATATACAGATCAGGGTTAAACAGCGCATTCACAGATACTCAGGGAAAACAGCACTGAACAGTACTGAACAGAACAGAAACTGGCTTCAGCACAAAATAACACAAAACAGTAACATGCCCAGTTCGTTACAATATATTAATGTTACTCCATGTGGACTGTTATGACAGGGAGAGTTGCAGGATACTGCGCAGCGGCTGGTGTCCTTGCTGCAGGGTGCCCTGTCCGAGCCAGCACCTAGAAACAGTGAGGATTGTTATTATCGCCTGAATTTGTCTATTAGCATGTTTAAATGCATTTCATGATGAATTAACACAATATTACCAGTGGGAGCTAAATCAGTATCATTTTGGTGATAGCACTTGATTAGTCAAACAATAGTCCTTGTAAGAATGACAAATGTGTTTTTGCTGTGTTTGAAATTATGACAATTCTGCAGATTTGGGAAACCAACATCAAAATGCTAGACAGGGAGTCCCACAGCGGGCCAGTGGCTCCGTAGAGCAGGACATGGCCAGGTTTGTCATATGCAGGCAATAAAGTTTGACAGTTCATCGTTAATCATGTAAAGTATATATTTTTTATTTGTAGTTTTAAATGCTTAACATTGTTTACCTTATCATGCTTTTCTCATGGTGTCTTTTTGTCTTATTTTACTCTTTTATAGATCCTTCCCAGCACTATTTTTTTTAAAAAACACAGGGAAAAAGAGACCAATTTATTTTTCTTCTGACATGAAGTCTGTCAATACAAAGTCTTTTGCAGTGCAGTTTTACCTCATAAACAAATTTATGGAAAAGACTCCAAAAGCAGGAGACGAACTGCAACTTTTACAGGCAGGGATGGGTTGGAGGACCATCAATGTAAGACAAGATGCTGATCATGTATGGGTAAGTTGTAGCACATGTTTAATTGCAGTGGTCACTCACACACGTACTGAAATGTGAATAATCTTCCTTGATTAAAAATGATGATGCCATTAAAGCTTAGAGAGATAGAATGATAATAAAAGTAATGTAATTAAGGAATACACATTATACCCAGGCTTCTCTTTAACAAAAGATTTACATTATATAAATTGTACACAGTTGTCCAGAAAACTTGAGGAGACCTTCACCAAAATGGCCACTTTGAAAGGGGCATGGATGTTGTACAAAGCTGTTGGTATGATATTCAAGCTTTCTGGCTTTATTTACTGTCTTATGTATGTTGTCCAATTGCAAATTTGATTGACTTCAGGTTGTGTACATACACTAAATGGATTTTCCTGTAGGTGGATCTGGTCAAAGAAAATTGTGTATTGTGCCACCTGAAGCAGAAGGCTACACAGGTCCTTACCTCAATACATTTGCACGTGGGAAGTCAGCACTGTACATTGTACCAATCCAAGGAAGTCTTGACACTACACCTCTTCCCTACTCTGCAAGGGAGTTTGAAAAGATGCCAAAAGCAACATGTCATACCTGTTCAGTAAACATGCCAGTTCAGTTACTAGCTGCACATGTGGCATCTTGCGAAAGAGAGCAATTCTCAGATGTCACCCACAAACAGGCAAGAATATTTTACTCACAATGATAGATAAGTAAATTAGACTTCTTTTTGTCCTCTGGCTAATTTGTTTGTTTGTTCCTTATACAGACTACAGACTTTCATGGGGATATTCCTTCGCATTCCAATGTTCCTGATGTAAAAGTAAGAACAAAACTGTCCAGGGCATGCATGCAATTTTACTTCCAACTGAACCTTAAGCTTCCTTTTCAATATTGTTTTTATTAAGTTATTAATTAACAAATGTTTGGTGTTTACAGTATGTAACCATTGCCCTCAGGCAATTTTGTGTAAATACAGTATTAATATATTTACTAATGCTGTGGTACATTCTAGACAGCCTGTCCTATTTGTCAGGAGTTGTATCCCACCGAATATGTCGAAGTTCACGCAAGCTTCTGTGGTGAAAGGTATTTCTCCGTTTTCCCATGCATTTTCGAAAGCAAAATTTCAAATGTTGGACAGTTCTTTTTGTATCTGTATCTCAGATCTTAGTATGACTAAACCTTGTCACATGTGTTCCTACAGAGCTTCCAAGGCCATAAATTTAGTTTCAGATGATGAGGACACCGATGGGACAGAGATATGCCCAAAACAACGCAGACACCAAGAGATTAAAAGGTACCTCAAAAAAATCCATAACTTGAGACAGAACCAGATGCCAAACCTGCTTCAGCCATGCTATAATTATTTATGCTCTGCTTCAGCTATGCAAAATATTTAGGCTCAATAGAAATATTGACTGACTGACTGACTGACTGACTGAAATGTATTTTTTTCTTTTTTCCCAATATTATAAGCATTACAGACATCATCCAAATCATAGCTAAGAGGGTGGATGGAGCAGCAGTTTTCAGCATCTGCATTACCAGGGACCAGATGCTGGATAGAGGCATGAAACAGTGGCAGCGACAAAAGAAATCTTCTCCCAAAAATCCCCTCAGAGTTTCATTCATAGGAGAGGCTGGTATTGACAGTGGGGCTCTGAGGAAGGAATTTTTAACTGGTATGTTTTTCTTTTTTGACCTTCAAAATAAATTTGTGGTGACATGTCATCAGTCTTAACACATTTTGGTTATATTGGTAATGTAGATGATTGTTACTTATGTATTCTATGCTGACCAATTTTTATCCCCCTTCTTGAAAAGAAATGCTGGCAGGGATAGAGAGGAGGTTCTTTGAGGGAGGCATCAGTGGCAAAGTACCAAAGTACTCAATGACAGACTTTGAAAAATACAACTTCAAGTATGTTGTAAAAAACAGGCCTATAAAGTGAAACTACAGCAATGCTTTTCTATACACGCAGTGTAGCACACGGATAGTCATGTTATAAGAAATATATTATTTCAAAAAGATAAACATTAACTGTTGTCATTTTAGCATCTTTCAAATTACCCATTGTGCAGTATTATTGTATAAGTAATAGTATGGTTTGTTGTTTTTTTTGGGATCACAGGACTGTTGGAGAGATATTTGCCGTCAGTCTGGCACAGGGTGGACCACCACCAAACTTTTTAATGCAGTGGTGTTACAGGTACATATCCACTGGAGAACTTGACCAGGAATCACTAACTGAAAAGGACGTTGGGGACCCTGAGCTGATAGAACTCATAAAAGAGGTAGCTCATTTAAATGTGGGAAAAATTCATTCTGAATCATTTCATGTTTAGGTTTTGTATATTGTTGTGATATCATTATTACTTTGTACTTTTCAAAGGTTGAGGCAGCTGGCAATGAAACCTTGATGGAGTGCACGGACAGGATCTTATCATGTGGATACACAGGGCCTGTGTCTCTCCACAGAAAGGAAGACATTGTGCGGTAGGATATTTCCTTCAGTGTAAGTTCAACTTCTACGACTGTACTTTTTAAAACTTTATTCAATTTACTATTTTTATTACAGCTCGGTAGTCCTACACTCAACAGTGAGGTTACTTCCCATGCTGCAACAAATGTCCTCTGGAATGAAACTATATGACCTCCTCAGCTTGGTCCAGCAAGAAAAGGACATCTGCAGACAGCTCTTTGTTCCTGGATTGTTTTGCAAGGCAAATAATACATAATGTCCATTAAAAGATAATCTGCATTGGATCATTTAAGAAATATTTTTCAATCATGGCTTTCTTCTTTTTTGAAAACTTAAGGTGGATGCTGACTTTCTAGTGAAGTCACTGTCACCTGTCTTCAGTGAGATGGGTACAATGAGGCATCAGAGAGAGTCCACAGTGATCAACTTTCTGCAGGACTTTGTACAGGACATGGAGGATGAAGGAAAATAATTTGTTAAAATTAAAAATGTTGCTTCACCTTAAACTTACAAAGTGCAGTTTCTTAGAAGTTATTTATTCTTTGAGATAAAGCAAAAAATTGGGGGATTACATATACATTGCATGTAATGTTTTATACATCAAAAAAGGAACTGTAATTTGATTGAAAAGTCCTTATTGACAAGTAACGATGCTTGTAATGAGCCTTAAAATGAACTTGGCTAATAATGCTTTCATATCACTTTTTCAGCAGAGGATGAAAACAACAGGGAAGACATGCCTGAAGAGACCATGGGTGAAGAAGAAAATGTTGACGATGCAGAAAAACAAAAAAATGACATGCATATTCATGTGGGCAAGTTCTGCCAGTGGCTGACAGGACAGTCTCATATCCCATTAAGTCACGCAGAACGGGAAGATTTCAAAATAGTCATGGAATTTGACCATGACTGCCAGGTTCGTTATGGTGCAAATCATACCATCTGCTATCCGGTGGTTAATGCATGTTCCCGCTCAGTGACATTCCCAATTGCACACCTGAGTACATATGCACAGTTCAAAACTGTACTCTCTCAGGCCATTGTCCATGGCTATGAATTTAGCCGCTGTTAAGATGATTAAGTTTGTGTCCGCAAACGTTTTATATGTTCATAGCAAACAATGTATAGCTGTTCATCAGTTAAATTTGGGTCTGTAGGATCAATTACAGTTTGGAGTTCATTCATCTCCTCCTCCATCAAAGGGCACTCGTATTCAGGCACAACAACGCCAGTTTCAGAGTCATTGTCATTGTAGTCAACTGCAGTCTCCCAATCAATGTCTGGCTCTTGAAGGTCCTATAAATTTATCAAAAGAAAGTATTTCAGTTTACACAGGATCATTACAGATTATGTTGTTATGTTATTTACTGTATATTCAAGGTACTTTGCATTCAATCCTTGTGTTTTGGGTGTTTTTTATCCCGAAACGTACTGTAGAGAAAACACTTACTGCAAGGTTCTCCAAATGGACATTGCTGTTGTTTAACATCTGTCCAGTTTCCCACATCTGTATCGGACTCCGGTTTCCCGCAGTGCGGAGTGGATGGTGGTTCCAGCCTTCTGTGAAGATCTCCAAGTCTTTTTTGAGTCTTTGAAGAAATGCGTAATGGACACAGAATATGTCGTCTGTACACGAGATGTCCAGGAAGTCATTTTCTTCAAGAGAGTAGAAGGTTGTAATATTTTGATGATACAGAGATCCACACATCTCGCCATAACCGCTCTATCCTATGGAGGGTCACAACAACAACAAAAAAATTGCATTTCCATGAAGGAATGGAACCAAGTGTTAATATGTGAAAGACAGAATGATTGTACCTTTGATTGTGGACACTTTTTCCCGAGATGAAACTTCCCCGATCAGTGCCACGGACAGTGAACATAAACCGGGCAATGTCCACATTCTCCACTCCCTGGTCAGCTCGTACTCTGAAATCACAGTTATGGAGGAATTAACAGAAAAATTGATTTTTCTTTGTAAGGCTTTGAAGGTTTTGTAATCTATTACAATACACTACTACAGTACTAAATATTGTCAATATTGATAAACGTGCCCAATAATCTAATTTTGTGTTGATTTCTTTAAAGTCCCCTTTTCTAGTTACAGTTAAAAACATGTAGTGTGAGGCAAAAAAAATCCACAAGTAAGGACTACGAGTGAAGAATGTCTGAAATGTATCTGTATGGAGATAAGGCATAACATACTGTATGTTCCCTTGTCTTTTCCCTTTTCATCAACTTTTATAGCAAAATACTCAATGCTGTTATTCTGGCAAAGGACATGTACACAGTAATCTATGTAAATATGACAATATATGTTGCTTTGTAACAATCAGAATCACACTACCTTGAGGGTAAACCATGCTGCTGAGTGGCCTCCAGGAAGAAGTGAAATGCTGTTGAAGCACAGTTGTTTGTCGCTGCTTTCAAGTACAGTATCTACAAAAGTCAAATCAAATGTAAACCAGTTAAAAGGCATGCGTGTGTGTCTGCACCAAGAGAACACTCACAAACTGCACAAAAAACTAGTAAAATAAACAAGATGGCTGGTTGATTATAACTTGTAGGCAACTGCTACATTTGAACCATTTTTTCAGTCCTTTAGCATAGTTACCCTCTGCCTCCTCATACTGTACAGCCCACCGCTGTTGCCTTCTTGGCTTTAATACAAATAGTTGGGGATAAATGTGCTTAGATCATGAGACAAATCTGACATATTGGCCAAAGGCTGGCACTCCACGGAATGTGATGGTGAAATAAAAAATTACAAGGTTCCTTCTCGGGAAGCATGAGTACATGGCGCAAATGGCTCTTGACTCATTATCATCAGATGTTATGTTAAAGGTCCTGGTCAAGTTAAATGTTTGACCTGGGGGTGGCACTTAAGTACTGTAAAGGCACTATTATAACCTCAAAAAATAAAATGTTGAAACAAACCACAGAAAGACAAATTATTTTAATGTTATTTTCTGGATGGTAATGGATAGTTAATTAATGCTTCTAAGTGTTACAGACTACACAATGTTTATCAAGACACAGGTCTATGCTGGTATAGCCGGTGCAGAGGAAATCTAATAACAGTCAAGTTACCTTTCTGGAAAAACCATCGATTCCTCCAAATATGACAATGTTGTATCTGGGAAGCAAACATATGACTTAGACTTAGACTTTACTGTCATTTAGGATTTGTGCACTACAGTGTACAAACAGAGTGAAATTCTGTTTCAGTGGCTCCAGAACAGTGCAAAAGTACTAAGAAAAACAATCAATACAATAAAAATATGCTATGTATTTCATATGTAAAATGAAATACCACATCACCTTTACCTCCATGACTGATGTCATTGTACAAATGAGAACTGGTTGTCAATTTACTTACCAGGTTAAATTTAAAAAATAAAATCTTGAATACAAACCTGATCAACTTGTGATTTGTGTCCACATGTACCAGGGACAAGGGCCCTGGTACAGAGTAGACTCTGCGTACCACACAGCCAAGACTTGACAGTCTTGAGATGATGCCCATGGAATCAACTCTGTGCATGCAGGCTGCAACTCGTCTCCACTGAACTCTGTGTCCCAGAGATTCCAGTCTGCCTTTCACCATCCTGTAGCCTGCATTTGGTAAATCATTCTTGATGGAAGAAACCAAATCATCAAGTTCAGCATCGGTAATGGGACTGTACATTTCAGTGACAGAGAGCTCATTCTCTTTCATCCGTCGATAGATTGTCCTTCTTGACACACCCATCAGTGTGGCTATGCAAGGCACAGGAAGGTGGAGATCAAGCATTTCCTTCAAACGCTCTTCATCGACCAAAATTCTGGGCCGTCCTTGGGTGCCTGTGATCTCCACTGTGACACATGGTGCTGGATGTTCCAGTTGTGCTCTCACAAGTTCAAAGAGTTCCTGCAAAGCCTGGGTGATAGCAGCTGGAACTTGTATGTGGTTGGATAGGGCCTGCAGAAGATACAACTCCTGGCGACAAACAAATTCTAGGTAATCCAAATTTAGTGGAGTTGCGGTGAATGCCAATTGTATTTTCTCCAAAAGTCTTTCCAGAAGTTGATGTCTCAGCTGTTAAGAAAACATAGTATAATTAATGAAGTGTCAAGATCAATGTCTCTCTTGTGATACACATACAACCAGTTAACAGATGTCAGTCAATCATGCAAATTAAATCTTTTAAATCTTTTTTCTTTCCTTGTTTAAAATGTATTTATTATATAGTAAATATTAAATGTATGCAGCAATGTGGAACTATTTATTCTCTTTCCCCCATCTGCTGTTATGCTTCTTTACACAAGAGTAGACCCACCTGAACCTGCTTCTGTATGCTTACTTCATATCAGGACTGCAGGATTATCATGTGGGCCTAATTGTTGATGTTATAATTGAAAGTATAATTTTAATTTAGTAGAACTATAGTTAATGACTACATGGTTGCTGGAGACTTTAGCAATGGGAAACTGATATTTTAGACACTCTTATGGTTTTTGTCACCAAATTTCCATAGCAACCAGGGTAAACAACACTTGTGACAATGCATACAATCAAACACTGTTCACTTTGGTAACTTATGTGAAACATACCTCCCACTAAAACACTACCCCACTGGTCCCGGCATAAAATCAAATGATATCAAAATGAAATATGAGAGATAGTCTAACTGTGTAAGACTTACTTGCTCAGCCATGATAGCCCCATGAAAATACCAGGTCTTCTCCATTGTGATCAGACCACTATAACGGAAGGTTATGAGAATGTTATGTATTGGGTCAGCAACTTTAAACGTAGCCACTACTGTTATAGGCTAGCATAGTATATCTGTCTCTGTTCCTCAACTTACCTCTTCTTTCTCTGACATCTTGACCCGCAATGATGACCCGCCCTACTCTGCGTCGGATTGGCTCTGACCTGGAGACAGTAGTGACCAATCAGAAAGGAGGGGCGTTGCGGGGCCGTCTATTCAATGCCCGCCCCCTTTGTGCCAAAACTCAGCAAAGGCGAGCGAGTAGAAGGTACAGAGAGTGACAGCGAGCGCGCAGAAAGTGATCTTTATGCGCGCTGATTATGGTTTTTATGCGCGCGACATTTGGCATTGAAATGACGCCATACTTCTCTTGTTACCAATTTCCAAGTTCAGATGATTGTTATATGTTATATATTTTGATTTTGGATTGTGATAAAATACCTGTTCGTGTCTTAAAGTGCACATAAATATGAAAACCAACTTAAATCCTCTTTTGTTCCCCTGCTCATTCCTGGTTTCATGCCCTATTAACAGTTGATCACAATGTATCGTTTTACAGTAAGACCATGCGCATGTTTAGGATACTGTATCATTTCAGGTTTCAATGCATCAGAGATGCATGGGCGCTGAGGCGCAAACATATCAGTAATTAAATTATTTATAGGGCCCCATATAAGGTATTGAAACGGGCCCCCAGATGCCTAAGGCCGCCACTGTCTGACATGAAAGCACGTATCACTCTGTCCTCAACGAGCAGCGGGTGCTGCTGTGAGCCCTGCCCCCGTCCCAAAGCACTCACAGTCAGGTTCACAGCAGCCTCGTACAGCAGTCCGAGCAGAGAGGAGAGTTACATTGCAAAATGGTACAGAAAAGAATATTATTGGTCTAATTAATTAGATTAGATTAGGTCATATATATTAAATATGAATTAACACGTTTATGTTGAATAATTCAGGTGTTAAGTGTTTGTGTGTTGATGTGGTTCTATGGCATAGATGAAGCATACAACAGCCTCAATTAAACACTCCTTTTATTGTAACTGCCTCGCTTCAATATGACAGTTTTATGATGAAGATGTAAAGTGAGCTTCCCCTGTTTAAAACACCAGCAGCCGCCACTGACACACACACACACACACACACACACACACCCAACTAGTTAAAGGTACAAATAAACTAAATCTGAACCTGAGTCACTACTCATTGTGGTTTTGACATCTTGTGATGAGCACTCTCTGTAAGACAAACCACAACCACAATGTTACACAGTGTGTGTAGAGTAATTGAGTAACATGCAGTGTGTGAGGAAGTGGAATAAAATAAAAACTGATGGGTGAATGTTGATAAAATACCCCTCACTGTGAAAGTCTCAATCAGTTTCTTCTCTGAGAACTGAAGAGGGAAGAAGAGTCAGGATTAACTTCTGTGGATATAAAGAGAGCAAAGAAAACAGGGGGTGTTTGTGTGGTAGGTCCTGTTTCCTCCATTATTACTGTAGTATAGATACAGAAGGATGTTATACAGGTTGGAACCTTTTGAATGAATAATAATTTATTTTCCAGATGCAAACTGAGTGAGCTGCTGCTGCACTGATGAACACAAGATAAGACGGGAATACAAAGAGTGAGTCTAACTTTGATTCATATCTGACCTGATCACACAGTAACTTAAACGTGTCTGTCTGTGTGGACAGGAAAGAATAACTTAAGACTGTAAAACACATGTTTTAGTAAATGTTCCAGCTGATGTTCAGTTATGTGTAAGGTACCATGATGACATGATGAGGTAGTTTATGTGTTTCATTGAGTTTACAGGAAACTCTTCCCTCATATGTACAGTATAAGTTATTACTGACTTTGCAGATTAGGACTTTACCTACAAATGTTATCATATGATCATATATACAAAAAATGTCATAGAAGAAATCAGTTACACTCTTATGTATGAATTATAATATAATATATAACTGACATAATATAATATTTTTGTACTTCAGTAAGATTGTGTATGCACATGGAGACTGTTAGTGTTTGCTTCTGCAGTGTGTGTTGTTACTTTTGGCTCTGAATTCATAAAGTCACTAAAAACCTGCTGTACTGTAAGTATTTTTCTGTAACATAAAATATGAGTAGACTTGTGCTGAGACGGTTTTACTGACGGTCTTCTTGAGTCTCTGACTGTTAAATGATTGTAGCTAAACTTAGCTGTAGATCAAATCAGTCAGATCCAGTAGAAACACAGAATGAGTTTTTATTGGCAGACAGAAACACAACTGTTCTCTTAACAGTGTTCACTGATTTTAACAGGGAGTCAAGATGACAGAGCCGGACCTCCTCAATACTCTGCACAATCTAGGAGAGGAAGATTTTAAGGACTTCAAATGGTGCCTGAAGTATGAAACGTTGGGCGACACCCTCCCCATCAAAGAGAGCCGGCTGTCGAAGGCAGAGAGGCAGGACGTGGTGGATCTGATGGTGCAGAATTATGAATTGGCTGGAGCTGTGGAAGTCACCAAGAGTGTTTTAAAGAAGATGAGACAAAATGATCTGGTGATGAAGTTGTCAACCATCATCTCAGGAGCAGAAGGTCAGTCACAGGAAGAGACAAACATGACATCACATCCAGACAGCAGAAGAGAAACCGTTTGTGTCTTTATATGTAAAGATATATGTTTCCACCTCTTTCCCATTGCCTTGTGTGTGTGTGTGTGTGTGTGTGTGTATATAGGCTATAGTCTGTGTTAACTTTTGTCCTGTGCCAGTACGCCTTATTTTGATACTTTGTCTTTGGGCTGTATCCTTGTTGGTTTTTTCTTGAAAGGGTGATGTTTGGTTCTACAGATTTCCTCTCCAAGTGATTTTTATTTGTGTACTTTGAATATATATTCCTCTGTAAGTGTGACTTTTCTTTGCTGCTTTGTTATTAAATTATTGTTCATTTGTATTTTGTCTCGGAGTCGTGCATTTGGGTTCAAGTCCGAGTTCAGTTGTGATACTGAAGATCAATGTGTAGCATTATGTCCTGCTTGTTGCATAATCTCAGGGCTGCCAGTCAACACTAATGCAATATAAAGGTTGACTTTGTCACCTTTCTTCATTCTTGATATTTCAAAGTTAGTTGTATTTAACCATGATGAATAAACGTACACACAGACAGCTTTTAAAGTTGAGATAAATAAGTATTTATTTATTGCATTTTATGAGTAAATACACAACTTAAGGCCAGAAAAATGAACCCTCACCCTCCCTCACTCCTTCACACAGCAGCCTGAATCATTCAGAGTAAAGCCTCCAAACCAACGTTAAAAAAAAGAACAGTAAAGTAAAATAAGTCTTGTGCGTATAAGCGACAATGGAATATATAAAAATGTAATGTACTGTAAAGCCATGCAGACAGTACTGGTCTCTCTCTCTCTCTCGGACACACACAACAACCCCATATTACAAGAAAATGGGTACGGTACAATGGAGTTATTTCTTTATATATATATATATCTCTAACAGGAATTTATTAATGTTATTTTTTAAAACACACACAGAGGGCACTTTTTAATACGAGGCAAAAAGGGCAGGGACTCAAGCACCCCTAGGGACCTATGCTCCTGCTTGGCCAGGACGCTCAATTCCCTCGATGATTCATTCCCTTCCTCATTCCTCTCTGTTCCACAACTCCCGCTGGACTTCAGAAAGTTGATGACTAACGGTGACCTTTTTTTTTTCCCCCTTGGACTGAGTTATTTTTTCTTGATTCTTGATGAATTTTCTTTTTTCTCTTCTGTTTTTGAACATTGCCCTCTTGCCATGAGGAGTTATTTATTAGTTTTTCTAATATTTGTTTGAAAACTTTTACTTGAATTTTGTGTTGGGACTTAAGTTGATCCACAAATACATTTTTTTGTCATATTAGGGGAAGGTGTGCATGTATAAATGCATTACCTTGTATGAGGGTAAAACAATGATGTGGGGCATGTAAAAGAATAACTAAACAATGTGTTCAGAAGAAAGTGTCTGAATTCACTTCACTAAATTCCTGATATGGAATCAAAAACAATTTTTTGCTTAAATTATAAAAATTCTTCAGCGTTACTTTCTTCATTCTTGATATTTCAAAGTTCAAAGTTAGTTGTATTTAACCATGATGAATAAACGTACACACAGGCACCTTTAAAGTTGAGATAAATAAGCATTTATTTATTGCATTTTATGAGTAAATACACAACTTAAGGCCAGAAAAATGAAACC